>NW_005054600.1:203169-207575 GCF_000277835.1 Geospiza fortis | reverse complement strand
CTCCCTAAGTGCCAGAGGATTTTACTCTGTGGGCTGGGAACTGCCCCCATTCAGCATTTGCCTCCTGGGCAGCTGAGCCATCACAGCCCTCTGGAGATAAGCCACCCTGGATCATGAATCAAAGTCCTTTAAGGAGCTGCAGGAAACTCCCAGCAATCTGCACTCCTCTGGGTGTGAGTCCCTCCACAGTCCCCGCTGCTTACTACGCTGCACAAGGTGATTGCACTTGGCCTTTGAACTATGAAAATTGGTCACAAATTTTGCCATTTTAAGGAGACTTCTGCATTTCAGAGAGAAGGAGCCCAGCGTCTGCTTGGGCAAAGAGTGTTTGTTTTCCTTATTTGTGGAATTCTGCTTTTGACACAGCAGTGAGTGTGTTACAGGCTGTTGCTCCTCTTAAATCCGTGCAAACACGCTAACCCACATCTCTGCACTATAAAGGGTCCAAATTTGAAAACAAGGTGCTGAGAAAGTGATGCTGAAGGAAGAGGGATCAATACTGGAAGAAGAAACAAAGAGGAGCACAGATGAAAGTCAAGTAGCACCTGGAAAACAGATGATGACTGAGGAGTCCCAGCCCTCACTCCAAGAGCCAGCCCAGCATGGGGCACTTTTCTAATCTCTGCTGTTGCCTTTTGTGCCTCTGACCTGACAAAACTGATTGTGTGGGATGGAGAAAAGCGTTTTCACATACAAATATTTAATTTACAGCACTTAAATGTCACACTCCTCCCTGTGGGCATCAGGGTGGCAAAGCCAGATAACAGGACTGTGTTTTTCCAAGGCACTGACCCTGCCTATGTAGAGGCACGCTACTTGATTAAGGAATAGCAGTTTGGATTACTTCCCGTAAGCCTTTTTCAAGGGATTATCAACATTTAGCAAGATGACCAGGTTCTGTAATCAAGCTTCAGCGAGTGAATAAATTACCTTAACAAGGTGGTGACAGCAAACAGCTTCTCCCTGGGCCAGAGCTCCACAGAGGAACTCTGGAGCTGTGGGTGTGTAACTATCCCTCTCCTAAAGATTCCATAAAGTTTGTCCCACTCAAGATCCAAATATTCCAAAACTTTGTTACACTATTAAAGCAAGAGCCTCAGACTCTCAGTTCCCCAAATCCCATTGAAAACCCCAGCTGAAGCCTATATAATTCCTTAAGGAAATAAAGGCTTTTGCAGGGAATGCATTGGTTATTAGCACTCAGCTTTCTCAGGGTATACAATATTTATGGTTTGAGTTTAACCTTTTATCCATCTCTCAGAGAAAAGGGAAGCTTAACATTCCTTTTCTATCTAAGTCAGGAGAGGTTTAAGCAGGATATCAGGAAAATATTCTTCCCTCAGAGAGTGCTCAGGCACTGAAAAGGCTCCTCAGGGAATTGTCACGGTCCCAAGACTGCCAGAGCTCCAGGAGCATTTGGACAGCACTCTCAGGCACAGGGTGGGATTGTTGGGGTGTCTGTGCAGGGCACAGCAACTGTGAGAGCAGCAGTCCCTGCTCAAGGTGGCAGCTGTCACCTACACACAGCTGGTGCTCCCCAGCCCCACAGCACTTACTTGGAGAACCTCTCCACAAGGGCCGAGGACTTGTTCTTGTTGACCAGGGAAAGCTCTTTGGCAGTGATTTTCAAAGACTGGGAGGTCCATTGCCTTCTATTGAACGGGGAAGGCTCCATCTTATCTCCCCAAATCCCTGCTCAGGAGGAAGGAACAGTGTCAGCAATAGGAACTGTGAGCAGAAAAGAAGTTCCACCGAGTGATTTGCTCCCAGCATCCCAGTGCCACCAATCCTAAACCCCTCAGGATCTCGTTCATCAACTGACTTGAAAAAGGCAGCAGATAACAGTTATAATTTCCTCTGCAGATGCCATTGAGATGGTGCCCTGATAAAGCCATGGGCACAATGGGGAGCTGTGGACACAGAGCGGTGACCAGAGGATGCCAGAGTGACAGTCCTGTGTCACACACACAGAGGAGCTCCAGGAAGCCCCAAAGTGCCCTCGCTTGTTCCGGTTTCAAACCAAATGTGCTGGCATTTATGTAAGAGGGTTTGAGTTACGAAACTAAGAGGATGTAATTACTATACAAACATTTTTCATTCACTCTTGTGTTCACTCTCAGCACAGCAGCGTTTCCTCTGTGAGCTCAAACAAGTCTCGTGTTCATGGAGGCAGCTGTGCCCCTCCTCTTGCAGTAGTTACCATAATATCAGTTAAAGAGTATTAATTACCTAAAAAACAGCTCCAACCATCCTATCCTCCTGGAAATGGGAAGAGATTTTGTCCAGCTTTTCACCACAGAAGCCAGCAAGACTGTATCAGATTTATTTTTTACATAGTTTTCTTTCGTGAAGGAGGAAAGGAGGGGAGATTAATTTCAAGAGTTCTCTGATAAGACAAAAATAAAGCCTGTAGGGAACGCCTTTCCTTTTTTCCTCTTATATTTTATCCCTGCTCCCATGTCACACAACGCCTGTGGCAAGGGCGTGAACTGACCCTGCAATGCCAACTCCAGGCAGGCTGAGCTCTTCCTTGCATTTTCCATTAATTCCTTTAACGGATTTGCACAGTCACGGAACTCTGGATCCAGTGTGAGTCCAGGTCTGCCGGACAAACGGTCACACACAAACACCTTCAGACAAGGTGGCATAAACAGCCATCAAAGGGAGGAAAGACAACATTTCTGAAATCCTCACAGGTACAGAATGCACCTGCTCAGAAATGACAGAGATGTGGGATTCTGCAACACCTCAGTCCAGGGGAATTCAGGGGCACAGGCAGAGTCCGGCAGCTCCCAGTGCTGGAATGGGAGCCCTGGGAACAGAAAAGCCTCTCCAGTGCTGTTCCCTGCCTGGAACAGGTGACAGGTGAACACATCTCTGCACTGGGAGATGCAGTCAGGAAGAATAGGCCTTTCTCTCACATTCCATAATTCCTCTGATGTCCTGGAGAGAACAACATGCCATGACAGGACAAGTTTTATCAGAACAATGATTTTGGAGGCGTTTTCAAACATGCAGGTTGAACTATCGCTGCAAACAAATGACACTGGTTTTGTGGGGATGTTGAAACAACTGAAACCACTTATCAATGCTGCCTTTCCAGGTGCAGCTACCTGCAGCCTCAGCCTCTAAAAGGCACACAGAGCCCCTTCCAACCAGCAAGAGAAACCCAAATTGGGGTTACTTTCTGAAATTCCTGCCTTTTTGAACACTTTCTGCATCACCAAGTCCCCTGTAAACCTCCATCCAGGCTGCACTGAGAGTGCTCTGCATTTGACAACAGCACAAATCACCATCCACAAAGACAAAGGATCTCATTTCCACCTTGTCCCTTTTTAAAAGTCATATTGCATACACAAATAAACCCAGTATTTCTGTGATGCAGAATGCAGCCTCCACTCTCAATCGCCGGGAGCCTCAGGATACACAGAGAGAGATTACAGATAGAATTTACTGCTGGAAAATCCCAGAGAAACAATTCTGTCCGTGTTAAAGACCAACGATGAATGAGCCATGTCATGCCACAGTTTGAACTTTGTTTTATGACTAATCTTGAGCCAAAGGGAGCTCACCTGAGGCCCCGGTGCAGTTTAAATGGCCGTTCACAGAGCAGAGTCAGCTGTGCCCAGGAAACAGGAGCAGGGCATTCATCAGAGCTCCCCTGGCACACGGAACAGGTGCTCATTGACTCACGGAAGGAACAGCTCAGTAAAACACTGAGAAACAAAACTGAATGTAATTGTTTGGAAAATAACCCCAGTTTGGATGCCTGAGCATCCCACTGCATCTCCAACCAGCCCTGTTCAGGGCTGCATCTTCTCCCTATTGAGTTCTTCTGTTTCCCTGCCATTCTCCATCAAAGCCACAGGTACATTGAGTTGATCTGGCCTGTTTAGGCAAAAATCTCTCCATAAAGTCAGTACCTGCTGCTGGGACATTCAGCTGGAAAGAGAAGCAGCCTATCTGGAATCTCAGTCACTAGAAATGACATGAAACAGAACTCTGACATGCCTTGAAACTTGTACTCCCACATTTTTATGCCATTCCACGTTCTTAGCACTTTCTCATTCATTTACAGTTTTGGCATGTTCAAGTATCTCTGGGCTTTCTTTACTGCTCTTTCTGAGTAGTTCACTCAGAGAAATTTCAGAAAACACATATTAAGATATAAACAAGACTATGAATGTTCTGCTTGCTGCAATGGAAGCAGATTCTGTGGAAGGTGGCATAGAGAACAGAGGAGATGGAGACAGGGATGCCAGAGGTGTGCCAGATGTTGGGGAAGGGATTGAGCCACAATCCAGCACAGCACATCGAATCTACCTCTAATAACTTCACCCACAAGTTTAACAGCAGAATATAAATCCCTCTATGTGGAAAGAACCTGAAAGGAAAACTGACTAACG
>NW_005054600.1:194958-202433 GCF_000277835.1 Geospiza fortis | reverse complement strand
GCCGCCGGTGCTCCCCAAACCCGGCACAGTGGGAGCGGAATGAGGGGTCTCGGATCTGGGGTTCAACCCCACCGTGGCTCCTGAGGGCTCAGGAGGGGCTGTGCTGGGGGAAGCTGTGCCCGTGCCAGGTGTTTGGGTCTCCCGCAGCCTTAATTTGTTTGGAAACAAGAAAAATTGGCTTCAGCAGCCAAATGAGACAGCCAAGCATTCCTGAGATTTAGAACATCCCTGTGTTCCTTAGCAGGACACCAGTGCTGCTCCTGGCCAGCCCTGCAGGCCCTTGAGGGATTTATCTGAACAATTAATTGTTTTTCTTTAGGTGTTTCTAGTTCTTTCCTCATTATTCTTCCTAATGTGTCAAGTACCAAATTCCTGAGTAAAAAAAAAAAAAAGTATTTGGTGCTCCAGCTCCTTCCCCAGCTGCAGGTCTTGGATGTTGATGTTGTCCCAAATTCTTGGCTGTCCCAAATTCCTTGGGAGCTGCTTGCAGAGCAGCAGCCATTAAGACAGGAAGTGACTAATTAAATTAATATGTTGATGTTACTTTTATGACAGTCTCAGCACTGGCATGTGAAATTTAGTCATTCCAGTCAAAAGTCTGAATTACAGCCCAGAAAATCCAGACACTGTAAATTACAGCTCCCATGGTTGGATCCTGGTGGGATTGAGGCAGGTCCATCCAGCCTGGCCTTGGATGGGGCTTGGAGCAACCTGGGATAGTGGAAGGTGTCCCTTCTGGACTGGCATCCCCCCCTTTTTCTGGTGACAGGAACACCACGGGGCACCTCAAATGACACCAGACACCAATGTTGAGGCACTTCTGGCAACCCATCCCTGCTTTTCCAATGTGCAGCCTCATCTGGAATGCTGCAGTGATGTGCTTTGACTCAGGGTTTTATGGAAAACTTTTATTCCAATAGACTCAGATTTTCAAAATGAGAAATGGATATAGACAGAGAGAGAATTTTTAGGTTACATAGGATGGAGTAGTTCTTTGGAAATGTTTGGAATACAGGATGCACTGCAGTAGCACCTGAAAGTTTGACTATCCAAATATGAAGGATAAAAGAAAGGATCTCACTGCTTGCATTACAGCAGCCCGCAGACTGCTGATTGGAATCAGGGAGGAAAAATAACATGGATAAAAAATCAGACTGTGCATCAAAGACAGTGTAAAGCCTCAGCCTCTGTGCCCATGTGTGACAGCCCCATGTGCCAGAGGGATCTGCTGTGGGATTAGTGTCCAAATGAGGCTGTGCCAGAACGTGAGGCACCTCGCAGAGCCATGGGATGGGCCATGAGGAGGAAGAGAGCAGCATTTAGGAGATGCCTCCTTGCCTTAATTAATTGTGTATGAGGTTTCCAGGGTTTAATTTAGGGTGTCACAAACAT
Source organism: Geospiza fortis (assembly GCF_000277835.1). Classification (NCBI taxonomy): domain Eukaryota; kingdom Metazoa; phylum Chordata; class Aves; order Passeriformes; family Thraupidae; genus Geospiza; species Geospiza fortis. The sequence goes on along the minus strand of NW_005054600.1, from coordinate 201,041 downwards.
CCTCCTGGATCAGACCACGACACCTCCAGCACAGGGACCCACCTCAGGAGGCAGCAGGAGATGCTGTTTGGGCAAGTGTATGAGCAGGGAACATGTCACAGAATCATGGAATCCTGTGTTGGAAGGGACCCACCAGCCTGCGGCTGCAGAGAACTGGCAGTGACAGTGCTGTGATCTCACTCCTGAGGTGCAGCTGAGGCCTCTGAGCTCTGATCTCATTCCCCAGTTGCAGCTGAGGGCTCTGAGCTCAGCATTGATCTAAAATGGGGTTTCTGGTGCTTTGGTGAGAAGTGGTGAATTGCAGGTTGATGAGTCAACGAGATAGGAACAATTCTCCTCCAGGAAACAACCCCAGGTGTAATTATTAATCTCTTGGTAGTGCCTCTTGCTATCCAGGGATATCTGGAGTCACTCTTGGAGCTGCAGAATGGGACCACTTTGATAGGTTTATACCCAGAGGGGAGAATCCAAAGAAACATTTTCTGTCTTCACCCCTCCCTTTCTGATGTTTTACTGAGTCTCCCTCAGGCATTTCCCGAGGAGCCGGCACGGCACTGACTCTGAGTGTTGGGGCTCCTGAGCTTCCCACAGCCCAGGTCCAACACCAGCAAACAGGGTGAAGAAACCCCCAGAAAAGCCTGGGACACCCTCATGGCAGTTTTTTGGTTTTGAGGTCCCCACCCAATCCGTAAACTCCAAGTGACCCCTCCCAAGAGCACCACTGGTTTGTTTAATCAGTGATTAAACTGGAATTTTATTTCCATTTCCAAACATACTCTGTCAGTCTGCACATTCCCTTTTTGCTTTGTGATAAAACCAAGGTAACAGAAAAACACCACCGTGGAACTTCTGTGGCATGGCTTTGCTAAGGCAGGGCTGCACACCTGGGGTTCTGACGGCACAGCCTGAGCTCTTCCCTGAGCTCTCCCCTTTCTGCCTGCAGGTAACTTTAGCCAGGAGCTGCTCACTGAGACTCTTTTATTCCTGGACAGTCAGAGCTGCTGCTTCTTCTTGGGTTACAGAATCCTTTCTTCCTCAGCCTTGGGGACTGGGAGAGACATTGGATCCAGCTGCTGAACACGGCTGATTCCTTCCCACCCATGTCAGGTTATTGCAGAGGCCACAAATGAACAGGATGGATGGATGGATTCCCTGCAGGTTGTGTGTTCCCTGTGGGACAGAGGCAGAACTGCTGAGCCCGTTCCTGGCAGCTCTTGGCTGTCCTTGGCATCCCGGCTGGAGGAGCAGGAAAATCTGAGTCCCTCGTCCTCAGCAAGGGAGCATCTCACAGCCACTCATCCATCCAGTGTTTTTGGACCTTTCTAATTAGCTCTTAGACGTGACTCTGGCAGCGTTGGGAATTCAGGAAGCACCATTCCCACTTTACAAGGGTGAAGCGAGGAACAGGAATCCAAAACTGCTGTTGAGTAACCTGAGCTGGGATTATCATCCTGGGTCCTGCCCTGCCCTCGGGGCACTATGTGCTCCTTTTTAGCCAAGACTGTCATGCTTGGATTTAAATGCCCTTGGGAAGAGGAATGAGAGATGGAGAAAGAAGGAAGAGCAGGAAGTCCTGCGGCTTTGCCAAGATCCTTGGTAACAACATATCCAAACAACTCATGAGCTTTTCCTTATTGATGGTGGGAACTGCTGTGCCTGGGAAAGGGCTGCCCAGATGAACAAATTAATGCCATTAATGTCATTTCTCCATCTCTTTTCTGGTGCTTATCAGGACATTGTGAGGCCCTTTGGACTTTTTTGCCTTTTGACTTAACTGCCTTTGAGGCACAAGTGCAGCCCTGCAGGACCATCCCAGCAGAGCTCCTGGCCAAGCAGGATGTCTCTGGTGTCTCCAGGGCCTTGTGCGGAGCCGAGGCCTTTGGAGGAGTTAAACATTAACTCCTGGCCAGCTCCATCTGTCCAAGGTCCAGGAGGAGCCATGCTGGGTCAGCCTTGCAGCTGCATTTCCTGCTCCTGCCCTTTCCTGGTGATTCACTTGCTCCTCCTCCCTGCCAGGAGGTCTGACCTGGATGGAGCAGCACGAGGTGGGACAGGGACACCTGAGCTCTCCTGAATGTACCTCTGGAGATCAGATCCTGCTGGCTGGATGCCCTGGAGGGTTTCCTGGCTAGAATACAGTGTAGCAAGAAGGGAAAATCCTGGGTACCAACAGATCCACCTGAGATATAGAAAAATCCCCCACACTGTGTAGCCAAGCTGGTGCTCCACTGCAGGTGCCTGCTCCTGACAGGCAGCTGTGAGTCCATGTGTGCCTGTTGTTGTCCTGCTGTCCCCTGCATGGATTGTTTTATTTGATCATGTTAAATAAAAGGGTAAAACCTTTTCCCTGTGGCCATTTGAAGAGCGTGGCCCAGCAGCAGGGCAGGAGGCAGATGGGAAGAGCTGGTTTATTTGAAATTATAGCACAGTTTCTACACTCCAGCCCTGCCAAGGCTTTGGGTGTAGCCAGGGTCTGCCACAGGAGATGGATTGCTCAGGGCTGGCTGCCCCTGGAGCTGGGTTTGCCTGGCACGTTGGGATCAGACCCCGTGATGGCTCTGAGCTGCCCAAGGCACCTCTCCCACAGCGGGACTCGGTTTTGCCTGGAAAAGCCAATCAGTTACCTCAGCACCGATGGAAGTTTGTGAAAATACAATGGCACAATCTCTGCTGAGCTCAGGCCCAGAAGCAGAGCCAAGAGTTTCCCTGGCTTTGGATAAAACTTTGCTGTGGTTACCACGGGATCATGTGATGGCAGCTGATCTCTCCAACCTCCAAAGTTCTCACTCCAGGCCTCTTCTACTGCACAAAAACACCCTGAGTGTTCAAAACATCTCCCTGCTCGGGTTTATTGATAGCAGAATTATCAGCCAAGTGTTGTTGAGTAAATTGCCACTGCTGGTGTTTCTGATTCTGCCAAGGCCTTTTCCCAGCCCTCTTCCCAGCCTGCCAGCCCAGCCACAAACCTTCAGCACCCTCAGTTGAAAGGATTTCTAAACAGACACAGTTTCTCCCTCCAGCCCAAGGACACCCTTTGGCCTGCTCAGCACAACATGTCACTTCTGTTGATTCTTCACATTTGGGTTCTTAGCCCAGGGAATTTAGGGGTAATCTAAGCTGGACTCTGAGCCCCTTTGAACCATGCTGATGGAGGAATGTGTGTCTAGAAATGACTTTAAAAGAACAGAAGAGCAGGAACCTGTCAGCTGGGAGCTGCTGCTCTATCCAAGATCTCTCCCCTGTGAGAAGCACAGCTCTGAATTTTCTGGGACCTTCTTCCTGCAGGATAATGCAGGGTAAGGACAGGCAGAGTCAGCTTTGCCACAGGGTTGGTCCTCTGGAGAGATGAAAGGGACGTGGTTTGGTGGCCAAATGAAAGTCGTGGCTTTAAGGAAGAATTAAAGCCAGATGTTTCCAGCAGCGGCTGAGCCCAGCCTTTTGTGTCAGAGCCACCAAAGAGGCCCTGGCAGCATCTGCTCAGCTCCATGGTGGGAACACCCTGTAATCCTGCAGGCTCTGCCACGCTGCTGGAGGCTCTGGCTGGCTGGGAGGAGGCAACAGGAGCTGAGGCAGAGATAGTGAAGCCAGCTCAATATTTATTCCTTGTCCAAAAATATTTATTCCTTGCTGATAGTGAGGATGGCAGCAGAGGTGTGGTAACCAAATTTAGCACCTTTGGACAAAACACTGGGGCCAAGAGGTGGCTGAGCCACGTTGGCATCAGCTCTGCAGGCGCAGGGCAAGATGGGAACAGGGACAGAACATCCCTCCTGAGCCAGGGACTGGCCTTGGACTCCTTGGGCAGTTGATGCACAGGTAACCAACAGATAAATCTGCTGTGCAGGGAGCTCATCAGAGTCAGGGACAATAAACAATCCCTGCCTTTATTCTGGTGTTTGTACTCAGCTGGGACTGAAGTGAGCACCCACTCCAGAGTGGATGTAACTCAGTGAAACTCCAGGAAAAGGGAAGCTGACTCCTTGTTTCAGCACAGTTGTGGAGGGAGCAGCACTTTGCACTGCGAGGCAGAGCCCAGACCTCGGCGCTGCCAGTGGGAGGTCCCAGCTCACACCCAGGAGCCATAAATCTCTCCCAGCACTGTTCCTACTGCTCCTTCACGCTCTGCCTGGTGGTTTTAACATTCACTCCTGGCTTCCTAAGGCCAAATTCCTGGTGCCCTCTGCTCTACCCCGAGGTGGAGTTTCCTCTTGCGAAACCAGTGGCTGTCCTGCTGGCTCTGAGGGCTGGGAAAGGCTCTGCTCGCTCTTCAGGTCTCTGTGTCATGGTCCTCATCTTCCTCCTGCCCTGTCCTGAGTGTTGGGATGCTCCTGCTCTAGAGGAACAGGGGAGATGCCCTTGAATCCAGCTGGATCCCTTCTGCTGGGGAATGAGGAATAAATCCATAAGCTACGCCCGAAGCAAGGAAAAGTCAATAGAGCAGAGGGAGGTTGGTGACAGGAAATCCCAGTTTTTACTGGCATCAGCTCACATCAGATAATCTGACTCTAAGAAAGAAAAGGCTCCATTTTCTGATTCCATGGAGCTGGGTGAGGGACTGCTGCAGGAAAGGAGCTTCTTGCCTTGCCCTTTGCTTGTTCTCAGACTGGGATGTCTCATTTGTGTGTCCACCAGCTCACTCTGCTCTGGAACACCCTGGCAGGAGGAACAATTGTTTCTGCCTTGATCCCAAACCCAGCTGTTGGGAGAAGGCTTAGGGAGCTCTTGGGCTGCCTGGATGGGGCTGCCCATGCCTCAGTCACAGCTGGTGACTCACAGGAAAGAACCTGCCTGGGTATAAATACAGAACTGGGTGTTTCACCTCCCAACAGGTGACAACAGGACCTGGTCATGTCCTGGCTCGAGTGGTGTCACTCCTGCGTTTCTCCCTTGGCTGACACGGAATTGTCACCCAGCAGTATTTTCCCCCCCCAGCCAGTGAGGCTGGGACTGTTCCTGAGCTGGAAGTGCCCTGGTGACACTGAGCCTTTACCAGCTGGGTGTTTCCATGGAATGGGCAGAAGCAACTGCTGGGAAATGCTCTAATCTGAGCATTAGTGGTAATTTACATCCCAGCAAAGCCTGGGTCCAGGAGTCCTCAGCTCCTGTGGGATCTCAGGTGCTCAGCAGGTCTGGAAATGGGGCTAAGAACCGTTCCATGCTGTGATCCCTCCGTTGCTTTGGGAGCTCCATTTGGGCACATTCAAACTTAAGGAGCAGCTTTGGAGCTCAGGAGGTTTGTGAGCCAGGGTGATGCTTACCCTTCCCGGGGGTGGGAGTGAGGATTAAGGAGTTAATGGTTGCAAAGCGCTCTGGAGATGACAAGTGCAGGGAAGGGGATGAGAAGGAAGAAGTTCCCACTCCCACAATGGACCTATGAGAGTGTTGTTCAAATGCTCCTGGAGCTCTGGCAGCCTTGGGGGGCTGTGACCATTCCTGGAGAGCATTTTCAATGCCTGACACCCCTCAGGGGGGAGAACCTTTCCTGATATCCAACCTAACCCTCCCCTGACACAGCTCCAGCTGTTCCCTTGGCTCCTGTCCCTGGTCCCAGAGAGCACAGACCAGTGCCTGATGTGACAAACACTGATCTGACAGGGGTTTGCTCCCGTGCGGTCCCTGTGGACTGAGGTCGGGCAGCTCTTGGCAGTGAGAGGATTCAGTGTGTGAACAGTCCCCTCCCATTTATCCTGCTCCAACTTATTTATTCGATTTCTGTTTCTTTTTCTTCCACTCCTCCAGGTCTTGGAGCTGCTGCCCACGGAACAGCCAAGGGCCTGCCAGCTGGGCCCTGTTTGCTGGGCAGCTTGTGCTCTGTGTCTAATCTCCTCAATGGACCCTGATTATTCCCTGGCTCCGACTTATCCATACAGATCTGCCCAGCCCTAATTGCAGGTGATGGCGTTGGTGAGGTCCCTCACAGGGCAGGGGACCTGAGGGCTGGAATTTCCATCCTCCACCCACACCGCAGTGTTTAATTCTCTTACCAAAACCAGCCAGTTACCCCTCAGTGCACTGTAATATATTTTGTGGATGTTTCTCTAAAGCAAAGTGGTTTCAAGGTGTGTTTGCCTAGCAGGAATCCC
>NW_005054600.1:194506-194948 GCF_000277835.1 Geospiza fortis | reverse complement strand
TTCCTGCTGCTCCCTGTGTGTGTCTGGGGGGGACACCCAAGATGGGGTGTAGGACAGGATTTTGGGATCTCAGGACTTTCAGCAGGGCAGTTCAGGCCTTGCTCAGCCCTTCTGATACCTGAGCTCAGGTGTGTCACCCCCGCAGTGGGAGCGTTACCTGGGCAAGGCACAGAATGGACGATTTGGTCTCCAGCAGACTCAGCCAAGTCCTTCCCGAACAGATGAGCCGAACCAAGGGCTGCCTTCTGCAGGAGCCTGCCGTGGCTTCGTGCCCTGGCTATATCGCTGCTGTCTGGAGGAAATCCTGCTCCGGTGACATTGCCACCGGAGCCACGGCCCCTTCCCAGCACTTCCCCACCCGTTCCTGGCCGGACCGAGCCCTGGCAGCCGCTCCGGCCCCTTCCGCACCTGCGGCCGGGGGGCCGGGGAGGGGGAACGCGGG
>NW_005054600.1:180265-193545 GCF_000277835.1 Geospiza fortis | reverse complement strand
CACCGAGGAGGGCGGGCGCCGTGTCCGCTGTGGCCCGGGATGGGGCTTCACCTGCTCACGGCCTTTCACGGGTTCGGCCAAGCGCTTTTAGCCTTTGCTGAACGAACCCGGGTGGCCGCCGTAAACTTTGCACCGAGTTTTGTCCCGAAACGTGCGCGGAGCAAGGAGCTGCCGGGGCCGGGGGAGTCACGGAGGGAGCCGGGCGGGCGCTGGGCTGTGTCTGCACGAGGGGTTCGGCTCGGGGAGTTCGGGTTTTGTTCGGGTGACGGGTGAGATGGTCCTGGTGGGCTCACACACAAACACCAACATGTGCTCCGTGCCTAGGAACCTCTCAATAAAGCACTGTAGGAAACGCGTTCTGTTTTTTAAGTGAATCACCTCAGTTCTGAACTGAATGTTCCTTAGCTTTGCGGGGAGGACTAAAAGTTGTCCTGAACACGGTGACAGGCCTGGAGAATTAGGGGTTGCAGTGTTCTGCTGGAAGAGGAACTGCTGAGGCTGATGGGAGGCATGAGCAGCTGCCTCATCCCAGGCTGAGCGTGGCGAGAGGCCCCGGGTGCACGAGGCAGGTTCTGGAATGCAGGGATGGAGATGTGGACGGGAGCTGGAGCAGATCAGGCAGCACATGGCTGCTGCTGGTGCTAGGAGCTGGAGCTCATCAGCACTTTGAGATTTTTGGGAGTCCTAAAGCACAAACTCAGCTCTGATGTTCCTCTGATAGTGTTGGGAGTTTCTGTGATCTTCATTCTGGAAGCCTCAATAATATTGAATTTTGAGTTCCTGGGGACCATATGGACTTTCTGAAGGTTTATTTTCACTGCCAGGACAGAGAACTGGAGCTCAGAGCTAGGTGTCCTGGAACGCTGGAGTTGGTTGCTTGGGAGCAGCCAGCAGCTTTATCTGGGGATCTTTGGGGATGCCTGGAAAATAAGGCACAGAATGTGTGGAAGTTCTGAGGTTTTCAGGGGGACTGGCTCAGTTGCTGTAGCTGTCAATGTTTGTTTTAGACCTACTTGAGATGTAAACGTGGTGGTTGTGCCAAGCCCTTCACAGTGTGTGAGGGGGAATTTGGTTTCCTTCAACATCCTTTAGTTCCAAATCTGTGCAGTGGTGGCTGTGTAAGGGCTGTATAAGGCTCGTGCTGTTTCATGTCTTTATGTTTGGGGCAGGCCTTTTTTCTCCCTCTAAGCCAGGATCTGTGCGAACAGTTAATAATTAGGTGCATTGGAATATTATTAAATACTTCCAGACAAATGGAATTGATAATGGCTGCTGGGCTCCACTCAGATGGGTATGTGCTCCTAATTCCATATATTTGTAATTTATTGGGGAAACGGGAGTCTGTGTGTTTCAGGTGGATGAAGTGCTGCCCTTGCTGTCTCCTGGTTAGAAATCCAGGGCTGTGGGAAGCACTGAGTGTTGTTGGCCCTCTGGAGCAGGTGAGGCTTCCTGTGACCCCACACTGCCCCTGTTCACACCCCTCTGACCCAGGTACCACCTTCAGACAGCACAGCTGTGCCTTGGCTTTTCCAAGGGGTGGAGGAGGCTCACCAATGGAAAACCCTGCAGCTCCTGGTGGGAGGGATGTTGCTGTGACCACTGAAGTTACTGTGAGCGCTGCATTGTTACCTGAAACCTGCCAGCAGCTCTGAAGGAGTTCTGTGTGTTGGTTTGACACCCGCCTCTCCTTATCCAGCCTCTGAGTCTGCATCAGCTCCCCTCAGAGAGGGTGGTCGCACCGTGTCTGAGCCCCTCGGGGTCCCCACCTGCCTGTGCCCCAGCCAGCACAAGGCTTCTCTCAGCTGCCTCCCGGAGCTTTGCTGACCTTGGGGTTTTTCCATCTGCTTACGTTTCCATTTCTGGAAAAGGGTTCGTTTGTCCCCTCACAAGTTTGGTTAAATCCTCTTCTGGATTTTTTGCTTTGTTTCCGTTTCAGAGAGTTTGTGAACTCCAGGAAATCTATCACAAGATCTGAGTTAGGATTTTGGTTGCAGAATAATTTGAATTAATATTAAAATCTAATGCTTTAAAACTCTTGAGTGCCTGCGATTTTGTTAGCTTCATTGAATCGTTGAGCGTAATTTAGATGTAATTACAATAAGAAAAATATCCTTTGCCATGTTTCAGAATGAGAATTTTCTTCAATAGCCAATTTTTAGGAGTTACTGGAGGAGAATCTTTGATCCACGTTTGCTGGAAGTAGTGTGAGCAAGAGGGAAGCTGTGCTGAGGAGGAGAGCTTTGTAAGCTCGTGGATCCCAGCGAGTGTTCCCAACCTTTGTCACTCTGTAAAGCTTTAACCTCGTCATGAAAGTTCCAGATAGCAGCTGGGAGGATCATGCTGCAGCCAATCCCACGGGCTCAGTGTTTGTAGCCTCAGTTAAATAAGCAAGAATTGATATTTTGGCCTTCTCTTCTGAAGAGCCGCTGGCCAGGACGGAGCAATTTTGCTCGTGGAGCGCAGCATGAATTTCCCAAAAGCTGATGTAAATTAGGGGCTTTTTATCCTCTGCAGTCCGTGGGGTTTTGCTCTTAAGATGAATGAGAGCAGGGCTGCATCCTGCTGGGCTGTTACAGCTCAGTGTTTCTAGCACAAGGGGAAGTGGCCCACGCTCTGTTCCAGGTGTGTTTCCCAGCCATTGTGTTCATCACTTCATCAGAAAGCTTTTAGTCCCAATCACCTCCAGAAACGCAGTAACCACAACAAAGTGTTTCAGTTTCACTTTATCACATTTATTCCTGCAAATTACTTTAGGCCTGAGCTCAGTGCTACCCTTAGAGATGTAGGTAGTGAGGCACAGTTTATTTTTAGAAAAGAATGAATCATCTCCTGGATGTGTCTTGTTTCTTTTTGCTTTGTTGAGAAGTAAGTTCAAGGAACTGCTGGCTCTGGATCTGTGAGCCAGGAGCCCATGTGGGCAGGTGATGCTGCCCCAGGAGTGACCAGAAGCTGAGCAGAACTTAGTTTGGAACTGCTGAACTGCAGTGACAGCCTGTGGTTGCAGCAGGTTACTGGGTTTTACTTTGCAGGCTTTGTTGGGGAGCAACTACTCTGAAATCTGCAAAGGGAAATACACGTGTGGCCTTTCACCCTGAACTATTTCCAGTTTCCAGCTCTGCTTCTGGGCAAAGATTAACGGGAGGGGAAGACTCTGTTGCTATGTGGATTAAGTCACTTGTGTGTGGGGGGTTTGAATCTCAGAGCTTTGCAAAAACCGTGGTCTTTGTTTTGCTTCTCACACGGTTGTCTTGAACTTCTCCAGTTTTTGGAGGCTTCTTGTTACTGAGCTGGGGCTTGTCCTTGCAGCAGACAGCTCTGGCATGAGGTGTGACCTTGGCAGAGGAATTATCTCTAAAGCTATTGCAACTGCTTCCTTATCCTTGTGCTGTGTGTTTGAGGCCTGGTAGTGAGCCACTCCTTAACTTCAGGATCCAGGAGCCTGGCCTCCAACATGCCCAGCTTGCTTATCTGTGTGTTTGTGGATATGAGCTGGATTAATGGCTTTCACCTTTTAAAGTCCAGCAAATTGCAGCAGTGAAGTGGAGCATCGTTCAGTGGCTGGAGGAACTGTTACAGCTGCTTGTGGGGTGTTGGGATATCCTGGGGGGAGAATTTTTGCAAAAGGGTAATTTTACTCACTACCCTATAACTATAGTTATTATTTCACTACGTGAAAGGACAAAAGCCATGTTTTTCCTCCGTGCCACTGCTGTATTGTTGGATTCCTCACCTAAAATGCCTTTGAGCAGCTCTGGGAGAGGGACCTTGAAGGACTCTTGTGCTGTGGGAATGAGTGTTTCTCTGTGTCAGGTGCCAGGCTGGAGTCTTGCAGTTCTTCGTGTCTGTTTCATTTGTAACCCTTTGACTCTAATTATGGTCCTTGTTGCCCAGGCCCAAAGTGAGCAGATCCTGTTCTCTCCCCAGCAGGCTGGGATGGTGTGTAAGTTTGTCTTGGCAATTCAAAACCTTTAACCTCCTTGGTTACCAGTCTAAGGAAATCATTAGTGTCTGTTGATGTGTGTAAGATTCCTGGGGAATGGGGTAGGACTGGGGTAAGTTCAGGAGGAATCCTGACACAGCACACAGGTGATGCTTGGTTAGTATAGATGTCACTAATTCGGTTAAGTTATACAGTTTCTTCTCCTTGACATATGTTTTTTTACCTTCCTTTCTAGGAAGGGGTCTGGAGGAGGGAAAATTTCCCTTTCTGATGAAAGGGGACTGGAGCATTATGACAGTCAAGTCTTTAAAAGCTTATGAGTTCCCAGAGTCCTTGCCGAGTAGCCGCTGCCTCCGCTGATGTTGTCGGATGTCAATAAAGAGAGGTTGAAGGCAACACTTCTCATGGAGGTAGAAACGAAATACTTGGAAAATACCAAGGATTTTCCTGTTTTCATTAATAAAAAAATCACATAGGTGCTTAATAGCTGGGTAGACACTTGAGATGTGGAACTCTAGAGACAATCACTAAATTTGCCTGTATTTCCTGGCTTGACTTCTGAGGCTTCTCTGGGTTGCTCTCACTAACCAAAGTGTTCTGCTCTCTTCAGCAGGTAACATCGAAAGGTGCTGGCTTGAACCCCAACGCAAAAGTGTGGCAAGAAGTGCCCCAGGGCAGTGGTGAGGCCGTACCCCCCACCAATGGCACAGAGCACACGTGGCAGGAGACAGCAGCAGCCCAGGGGACTCCAGCTGAAGGTGAGGTGTTGGGATATGGCCCCTCCTGGGGACACTTGGGGAATTCAGCTGTGAGGAGCAACCTCTGGCTCCTGTCCTTGAGTGCTGATGGAGCAGTGTTATAAAGGAAGATGAGAAGGCAGCAGGTGGTTTGAGGGTGGTGGGTCCCAGCAGTGCGCTCTGGTTCAGGAAGGGCTCTGAGCTCTGCTGGAACAGGATTCAGGGGCCCGGTGATGACCAAGTAACGCGCTAAGAGGGAGCAGGGTGCTGAATGTGTAGAAATGGATTCATGACATGGCTGCACTTGAGCATCCACTGGACCCTGTGAACAGGAAACTGAGATCTGAGGGCCACCTGCAATCCTGGGGGACCGAGTTGCTGCTGAGCACTCTCAGGAGCGTTTGTTCTGGAGCAGACCCTGTGCAGTACCCATGGTTAGCTCCTTTCCATTCAGGCTGTTCCACTGCAGTCCCATTCCCATCCTTGCCACACAGGCAGGGTCCAGAACTAAGGATTCAGCTGGTTTCACTTGTCTGGCTCAGACTCAATCCAGGGTGTAGCTAAGGTGACTCAAAGCGTGGCAGAGGATGCAGAAGATTCCCTGCAAAATGGTTTAGTAAAAGTTAGGGATAAAGAAGAGAACATTCAGCTTGCATGGCCTTGTCAAAGGTTTCTGGTAAGTCAGCAGAAGTGAGGAGAGAGCGCCGGGTTTGTGCTTTGCCTGACAGAAACTCATTTGTCTCTTCATAACAAAGTGAAGCAATTGAGGCAGTGTAAGCAATTTCATCCTTTGTTTTTAGCAACCTCACATAAATATTTTAAATTTCATGTGGAAGGACTGGTTTTTAGATTCTCTGCCACTTTGGGGATCAATTTCAGGATTCTTTATTTACTTTTATTTGCTTTTCCCTGAGAGCCTGGTGCAAACCAGGTCTTCCTGAAATTGGAGAGGTAAAAGTTCTATCCAACACAAGGTCTAAGAAATACAGGCTAAGGTTAGACACTCTCAGGTACAGCTTTCTTGAGTATTTGTTTTAGTGTTGGTAGCCAGAATTTTTCAAATGGGAAATCTGCTGAAGCTGACAGGAGTTTTTCTGCTGCCAGGTAACATAGAGATCTCAGAGGACAGCTGCAAGCAGTATGAAGTGATGTATTCCCCATCCTGTGAAGCCACAAGGAATGGCACAGGAGTTGATGAGGCGTCAGCAAATGGAATTGTCCTGGCAACTGAAGATCTGGGATACCAAATCTATGAAGTGTCTGGTGAGTGTTAAAGTTCAAATGCTGCTGTCAGTGTCTGTAACCCCCCTGGAGCTGCTCTTAAGTGTGCTGTGACCAAGTTAGAACTCTGACATGCCCATGTGTATCCAAGAAGCTCCAGTATGGCCTCAACACATGGCCAAACAAGTGCAAAGTGGGATCAGAGTCATTTTGAGAGTGTAGTCTGGGGGTCTTTAAGCATCTTGGATGAGCTTTTCCTCTTGGTCCTGCCCAGAGGGATTTATTCTTGTATTCTGCAATGAGATGTGTCCTTGCCTGGTCTTGTTGCCGTGAAAGTGGGAACTGATGATGGATGTGGTCCCTTTCAGGTGATGGCAGCTCCACTGTGTCCACAGAAGACATTAGAGAATGTTTGAGAAAACAGCTTGAGTTCTGCTTCTCTCGGTAGGTGCAGTGGTATAAACCCTTTATTAAAATCCTTGGCAAATATCCCTCTTCTTGGCTTGATATCTACCATCATCCTGATAAAAACACAAACCAAGATTTGCTGATGTGCTGTAGAAGCCCTGTGGCACCTTCCAGCTGTTTCAGTCCTGTCTGTGCAGCTGTGTCCTTGGATGAGGATGACTTTGTGCTTCACAGTCGTAAGACATTGAGATCATGTACTATGTGGCACCAGAAGTCTTTTTGGCTGATCCTTTTTGCAGACCAACATGTAGGGCACTAGAACTTCATTAAGTTTTTAAAATTATCTTACTCTGCTTTGTGTTGATTTACTGGGATTTGTTCCAGGAGGGAAAATCTGAGGGTGTTTTGGTTGTGAATGGTACTGGTGAATATTTATTTAAGCCTGTAGTTATCCTCTTGTTTTGAGTTTTCTCTAAGTTCAGGATCTTTATTAAATAATAATTTTATATATTTTTAGAGAGAATCTTTCAAAGGATCTCTACTTGATGTCTCAGATGGACAGTGATCAGTTTGTTCCAATATGGACAATTGCCAACATGGAAGGGATTAAGAAGCTGACAACAGACATGGACCTTATTCTTGAAGTTTTGAGATGTAAGTCTGGGACTTTGGTGTCTGTATCAGTAGCACAAAGAATCCTTCCATGCTTCAGAGAAATGTTGCAGTCTCTGAGCTGGTTATGGTTTGTTGTTCTGGTAAATGGTGACAGGAACTTTACTGAGTTGGAGGCTCTTCCAAACTCCTGAATTCTCATTCTTTGTTCCAAGTTCCATGTGAGAGTCTGCTACTGCTGAGATGTCCAAATTTCATACTTTATTTTCAGCTTCTCCTATGGTACAAGTGGATGAAAGGGGGGAGAAAGTCAGACCAAACCACAAACGATGTATTATCATTCTCCGTGAGATCCCTGAAACTACACCTATAGAGGTAAATCAAGAGAAAGGAAATAAGTCACTGGTACTGGTTTTGGAAGGTGTTTTCAACAGGGCTTCAAAGAGCACCAGGAAAAGGTCAGCTGGTGTTTAATTGGATTAAACACGGATATTTTTCTTCTAGACCACATCAGTAACTTTTTCCACTTGGGTGCAGTGTCAAAATATCCAAAACAAAAACTTATTGTCATTATCCCTTCCCATTATTTACTACTATATTTAAACCTTCTTAAGTAAACTTTTTTTCCACCAAAGCTGAGCTAGCTCGGCTTTTCTGGAAGGAAGTTTGAACTGGTTTCTTTTCAGATCCAAAAATAAATCAGTCCAGGGCATAGCTTGGAATTCAGGCTAAATTTTTGTCACAGCAATAACTTTCCTTGAAGTCAGACAGTTGTTTTGGCAAGCAAGAAATGTTGCTAAACATTTCTCATTCATTGAGCCCCAGCATGAGCTGAGCTCATTATGCCCGAGGAGGGAGGATAATAAAATTCCTCCTGATACTTGGCAAACAAAATGATTTAGTTCTTTGTTTTTTAAAGTTGTAATTCATGGTGTTAGTCTACCAGCATTTTTAATGAGTTCTTTTAATGCAAACTCTTGAGCAGCTGCTTGTCCCTCTCTTTACAATCTGATTATTGCAAAGCTGTCAGGTCGCCTTGACTTAGAAATATTTCATGGAATCACTGTTGTCTCCATGACTCTGCTGATCTAAAGCCACACTTTTCCTACCTGTTTCATATGAAAATATCACCAGGCCTACACAGATCTTGATTTTTCTTACCAGCTGTGGTTGCTCTGTTTTATGTTGGGGAGCCCAGGAGGCTGAAGTAGGATTTGTGGGTTAAGAAGCAGGTAGAGGGTAATTTGGTCAGGGGAATAAGAAAACATCCCTGGTCACGGGAGAGCAGAGCTGAGGAACTGGAACATAAACTTGGGTCACTTTAGTGTTCGCTGTACAAGGGCCCTGAACTTGTCTCCCCAGGAGGTGAAGGCTCTGTTCAAGAATGAGAACTGCCCCAAGGTGATAAGCTGTGAGTTTGCTCACAACAACAACTGGTACGTTACATTCCAGTCCGACACAGACGCCCAACAGGTAAGGCTGCCTTCCTCTGACACCCCAGCGTTAATCCTTCCCCTGCTCAGGGAAAGTGCACTTGTGCTTCCTGTAGCTAAAAGAAATATTTATTTACTGATCCCCTCTTTGTTGTTTTAAGAGATTACTGGCAGATTCTGGTTAATAAGACCAAAGGTGAGAGATTGTGGGGTTATAATTCCCTCGCCTGGCTCTTGCCTTGGCATTCTCTGGCCATGACTGGCACTAGAGTCCTGAATTTGAGGTGTTAATGAATTTAGCAGGGCTGACAGGGAAGCACATGACTGCACATTTGTGTTAAATCATGGAACATCCTTTGGGAAGTACAACTTTATCAAGATATTCTAATATTGATTTGTTGGGGTTTTTTTTGTATCTGCAGGCATTCAAATACTTAAGGGAAGAAGTGAAAACCTTTCAGGGCAAGCCAGTAATGGTGAGGCTGCTTTAGCTGCTATTTCTGTTGGGACTGCATTGTGTTATTTCTGTTTGGATGATGGTGACCATTTCTGAGGGGTGATCCAAGGACTCAGCAGTGGGATAGTCCATAACTGGCTCTGGAGGCTGAAACGTGAACGAGGTCATGGGGAGCTCTGACAAATTGCAGTTCAGTGGCTGCTGGTTACTCACAGCACTGCTTCCCAGGGGGCGTGAAATACATTCCTGTGCTGGCTTCCCTTCTCCACTTGCCCCAGAATCTGGGTTTGCAGAGCTCAGGAGAGGGATTCCTGCCACTGTGAGCCTTGAGTTGGCTGCTGCACAAAGCAGGCTGGTGCAAAGTGCATGGACTGTGAGAGGAGCTGTCACGATTGGAGTCTGGACAGTTCCTGCATTTATCTTCAGTTTTAGAGATCAGCCAGCTAAAGCAACATGTGTCCTTCCCCTTATCATGCTGTGGGAATATGAGCTGGACTGATTTTATCAGTTTTTATTCATAAACAGTAATGAACCTTCACATCCCTCCAGCAGGCAAGAAAGATTCCATGTTCTCCTTTTCTCCCAGCTGACGCCTGGTGTGATTTGCTGTCTTGCAGGCCAGGATAAAAGCCATCAACACGTTTTTTGCTAAGAATGGTTACCGGGTCGTGGATTCCAATGTGTATCCCCAGCCCGTGCAGACCCAAGCCCAGTTTGCCTCCCCCCTGTTTATGCAGCCTGTATATAGCCCTCAGCAGTACTCGATTTACAGCATCGTGCCTCAGACGTGGTCTCCGAATCCTGCACCTTACTTTGAGACACCACTGGTGAGTAACTGCTGAGAAGGGGAGGAGCCCAGCCCATCAGGGGTGATTTGGTTAATAATCACTAGGGCGAGTGGGTGTTCCAGGTTTCTTGGTCAGATCCTTCTGTTTTGTGACGCTTATGTCACGGCCTGATAAAGCAACACTGTCAGAGGAGCTGCCAGTCTCACCATTGGCTGCCACATATTTAAAGGAATTTTGGTGTGAAATTCCATTATTCTGCAGCTTGTGTTACTGGAAGAGCCCATAGCTTTTCCAGGAGTGGGGGAACTCTGCTAAAGCAGATGCAGACTGTGAACCTGTGGGGATTTGGCTGGAGTAGTGAATTCCCACCACAGTAGATGCTGTAGCCCAGTGTGAAATTACAGCCATGAGTAACTGCTGAAGCTGATCATTAATCTGCAAATGTTCTCTTTGTAGCTCAGCCACTGAGACTGTTGTGTCTGTTGCAGGCCCCGTTTCCCAACGGTGGATTTGTGAATGGCTTTAATACACCAGGATCATATAAAACAAATGCTGCTTCTTTGAGTATAGGTCGCCCATTCCACAGGAATCGGTAAGAGAGTTCTGCCAGGGGTTTGCTCCTGCAAAACTTGCACTGCTGAGATCCTCAAGTGTTCCTTGCATGCCACATGCAGTGTGATGGGACCACATTATTTGTTTTATTTTATCAAATGAGTGATGTTTTTCAACTTTACTAAAAAAGTGAAGTGGAAGGTGGCAGCTTAAGAGCCTAAAATAATGGACACAGTGCTGGAGAGAGCCAAGGTAACTCCTTTGAAAACCTCAGAGGAATTTTTGCAGACAAATAAATAACTTCCTCCTCAGGTCATACTTGTAATTATGTTTGTTATACACAGATTATAAACTCCTGCAGCACAACATAAGCCTTCCTGCTGGGATCAGGCTTGTGGAGCTGCTGGTTCCTGCAGTGGGAGTTGCTTGTCCTGATTGCTGCGTCCAACTGCTCGATGCTGGGGCTGTTCCTGTAATTTATTTGCTTTATCCCCATCTTTCCTGAGAGCTGCAAGGACTTAGCTCAGATACAAACACTGGGGAGGAGGAGACACTTTGTATTGCTGGAGCAATTGCTTTGTGAGCACAATGGAGTAGTAACCTGTGTGTGGGGGTGGGAGTTGTTTGTGTGCAGCACTGGGCTGGGATCATGGGAATTGCTGTTGGTATTGTTAGAGAGATCAATCAACAGCTGCCAGGGCTGTGAGTGGGTTTGTGGTGCAGTTCAGGTCTGTGGCTGTTGGCAGAAGGGGAACTTCAGGTTTTGGTCTGTGGTGACTCAGCAGAGTCTTAACACAGACTGTGGAACTGGGAGCGTGACTGCCTGGAAGATGGAGCAGCTGCTCCAATTGCAGCTGCTCAGCTTCAAACTCACATCTTGACAAAGGTGGTTTGGCTTTTTTTGTTTTTTTTGCTTTAAATTGTGCACAGTCTTAAAACCTGTAAAGCTCTCAGGTATATGGACCCTCATGGAAGTACAGATGCTACAGCTGTGCAAGAACTGTGGTGTCCAAGTGCTAGCACCTTGAAATGCCTCCTTGTACATCACATCTGCATAACCCTAAGCTTTTAAAATCCTAGACATGTAAAGGCTTCAGTTTGTAAGACTTGGATGCTTGAGGTGGCAGCTTTAGGGTCAGTGTGTGCAGGTCCTGGTGGCCCAGTGATGATCAAGTATCGCGCTAAGAGAGAACAGGTCACAGTTGGGACTGGGCAGCCTGTGCTCCCTGCTTGCCCTTCCTCCTGCTCTTCCTTCCTTCTGCTCTCACATCATTTCTCCTCCTCTCTGGTCTTTTTTTCCCCCTCCTTTATTTTTCCTTGTCTTTTCTGCTTTGCTCTTCTGCCCAGACAAGACTGTGGCCTTCTCAATGACGGTTAAGATTATGAGATCTGAGGGCTGAACAGTGACTTGAGAATATGCCATTTTGAGAACAACTTGGACAAAATGGAAGAATTCAGTTGACTTTGCTCCACCTCCTCGCTGTGGTTGTTGCTGATGGGAAACTAAAAGTTTGTTGGACCCTTAAAACTGGTTCTTGAAGCTGGGAAGTATGAATTCATCTCCGTTCAGCAAATCTCCTCTTGACCTGCAGAATAGCTTGTTTGGAGAGTTCATCCAGCTGCTGCTTTTGGGTTTCTGTCCTGGCCCATTAAACCTGATTTGTTTTGTGGTACAGACAGTTAATAGTTAACTGCTGGAGTTTTCTCTGTAGCTAAACATTTGCTTAAGCCACTCGTATTTATTTTGTGCTGATTTGTTGCAACATGCTTGTGGGAAAGGGAGATGGAGGAATTGCACTTTGGCTGGCACTAGGAGAGTTTCTTCTGATTTCATGGAATGTTATAATGAGATAGTTTAAAAACAGCAAGTGAGCAAAATCCTCCTGCTGCCCTTAAATGATGAGATGTGCAGAGTTTACCAAAGGAGAGAGAATTTGGGTTCTTTGATCAGTGCTGCATGGAAAACCAGTGAGGGGCAAAAAGAGAAAATAGTTGAAGACACCTAAATGCTGCTCCAGAAAACTGTTCCGTATTGTGCTGGATCTGAGTTTTTCTGGAGAATTCTGCATTTAAGACCCTGAGCCTGAACTTGTAGCAGCGCTGAGAGTGCAGAGCTGTGTCTGTGCTCATAGGAACCACAGCTTTAAAGCTGAATAATCAATAACGGCGTGGAACATTTGGGAATTGGGAACTGCAGAGTCAGTGCTGGGGGTTTGGGAATGGGAGCAACCAGGCTGAGCCTGGCCATGCATGGTAGGGCTCAGCTGCCCTGGCCTGATCTGCCATATTCAGTCACTCCTGGCCTTGTGTCTCAGTTCAGTTTGTTTGCCTGTGGCCAGATCAGTCTGTTCCTTGGCCTTGGCTTATTTCTCCAGCTCCATTTCCAATGCCCTGTGCCAGTGCTGCAGACAAAGGAAAAATTCATCTTTGGATTCTTCTGGCTCTTCTGTGACCCCTTGGTTTTGGGATTTTTTTAATTATTTGAGGTTTTGGGGTTTTTTTCCCCTCCTGGGTATCTTTTGGGCAGCAATCTCAAACAGGAGTTCTGGTGCTTGCTGACCTGCTTTTCTTATCAGCTGTGAATCAGCTGCAGCTGGTGGTGGCTCTGCTGTGGTTCCTCAGCACGGGGGTCCCACAGCTCCTGCTCTGCTGTGGTTCCTCAGCACGGGGGTCCCACAGCTCCTGCTCTGCTCTGGTTCCTCACACGGGGGTCCCACAGCTCCCGCTCTGTCCCTGCAGGGTGAAGCCCCATTTCCGCTCGTCCAGCAGCTCGGAGCACCCGGAGGGGCCGCCCGGCGCCGGGGCCCTGCCCATGGGGGACCTGAGCAGAACCAGCTCCAGGAATTTTGTCATGGAGCGCCACAACAGCTCATTAACTGGGCACCAAGACCAAGGGTATTCCCAGAAGGATTCTCCCACGGCACAGCTGGAGCAGAACGGCGATTACGGCGTCGGCAGGGGCAGGTAAAGGGCTGTGTCCTGTGTGTGCTGTCACACAGCAGCTGGGACTTGGCTTGTGCGAGCCAAAGATATCAACCATCAGCACAAAATACATTTCTGTAAGGAGCAGCCATGAGAAAACTGACATTTAAGTAAATCAGGAGCAGTAAATGCTGACCTAGGAGCAGGAAT
>NW_005054600.1:173657-180243 GCF_000277835.1 Geospiza fortis | reverse complement strand
GGTAGTTACTCTGACAAACAGCTGGCAGTAAGACAGTGAGGTGTCTTTAAAATAAAGTAACTGACTTGTTTCCAGAATTAAAACAGATGTTGAAGTAAAGTTGGCATCTGTATTGCTGTAAATAATAAGTGAATCCTCAGTTGGAAATTTGATGCTCCTCAGTATTTTAAGATTAACTGTTTTTATCTCTTTGTAACTCAGGGTTTAGACACTTGAAAGGGCAGATCAGTGAGAAATCAGTCTAATAAGTTTATTACTGTAAAATAATTGTCCCTGTGCTTGGTCAGATGCTCAAGCAGGGAGCTGAGAAAGAGGAGCTGTTCCCATATTGACTCTTTTCCAACTTCTTCCAAAGTTGGAACCTAGGCCCCTCGTGAGGAGGGAGAACATCCCAGAGCCATGTGTGGGGAAGGCTCAGCAGGCAGCTGTGCTGCCCTCATGCAGAGCAGTGCCCACTGCAGCTGGCTAGATGCACTGACTGGTGTTCTTGTCTTTAAAGGAGGAACGTGTTCAGAGGTCGGAGGAGACGGGAGGACGACCGGGTTTCAGTGAGTTCTGCTTCCCTTTTTGCAGGGAGTCACACAGAGTGTTGGCTTCCCAGTTATTGAATGAATGGCAGAGTCCTTAAATCCTCAGATTATTTTGGGGGTTTACAGTTTTCCTAGGAGGTTCCTGACACTTGCTCAGGGCTTTCACTGCTCGGTGTTACAACTCCAGTAACTTGTGTTTTCCCTCTCCAGCGACCTCAGCCTTCAGCAGAAACAAAGACTCAGACACCAAAGTTTGACTTGCTTGCATCCAATTTCCCACCTTTGCCTGGCAGCACAGCAAAAATTCTGGGAGAGCCTGTGCTGGAGAGCAGGATGTCCGACATCGTTAAAGGAGTCTGCAAAGAGAAGGTGCCTGGTCCTGTCTCTGTACTCACACGGGCGTATCTGGGTCCTGTGACTCCCTTTTCCCTGTTAAAGGGTCGGTTTGTTAGAGCCAGTGCTTGAATCCCAGACTTCATAGTGCCTTTTCCCAGGGTTTTTGTGGGAATGCAGCTATGGCTCATGCAGTTATGCTGTTGTAAACTCAGTGGTGTTTAGGAATAAAGCGGGCAAAGGAGGAATGTTGGCTGTTGGAGTAGGAGAGGTTTGGTGCGCTGTGGGCAGGGGATCTCGCCAGATGAATCCCTTCTTTGAGCTGGTAGGACTAAGCACTGACATTCTGGATGATCTTGCCTTAGTTCTAGTTTTACCCACAGCTTGTTTTGCCCATATAAGGAGGTATTGCTTTAGAGGTGATGGTCCAAAAGAAGTAAAATTCCTATTATCAGGACTTGAGCAGCCTTTGGGGGAGTACCCCACTTCTCAGATGTCTTACAGTGCCATATTGTGGAGCAATTTGAGTATTGTTCTGTATTTTGCAATTTTTGCTCTGTGTGCAGGAAAGCAAAGACTCCCTGTGCCCCTGCCCTGCTCCTGCTCCAGAAGAACAAACGCCCAGCACTGCCCAGCTGCCCGTGCCCAGCGTGAGCTCCCCGAGCCAGACTGAGCCTGTGGTGCTGAGGTATGCAGAGAACGTGGACACACCATGGAATCATGGGGTGTCCTGAGCTGGAAGGCACCCACGGGGACCATCCAGCCCGCCCCCTGCACAGACAGCCCGACAATCCCACCCTGGGCATCCCTGGGAGCACCTCCTGGAGCTCTGGTAGCCTCAGGGCTGTGCCCATTCCCTGGGGAGCCTGGGCAGTGCCCAGCACCCTCTGGCAGAAGAATATTTTCCTGATTTCCCTCCCCTGGCAGAGCTGCAGTGGTTCCCTGGTGTCCTGTCCCTGCTCACAGGGAGCGGAGATCAGAGCTGCCCCTCGGGATGAAGCTGCAGCCCCCAATGAGTCTCCCCTCAGTCTCTTGTCCAGGTGAACAGACCCAGAGCCCTCAGTTGCTCCTCCAGACCCTCGCCATCCCCTTGACCCTGCTTTGGACCCTCTCGAACACCTTCAGGTCTTTTAGATATTGTGGTGCCCAAACTGCCCCCAGGACTGGAATGAGGCCACCCCAGTACAGAAGAGTGGGACAATCCCCTTCCTCACCTGTGTGGCAGTGCTGGACCTGATGCCCCCAGAGCCTGGTGACCCTTTGGGCTGCCAAGGCGCTGCTGACTCATTTGCATGTTCCAGCAAAGTCTCCCACCAGTGTCTAGCAGTAATGTTGAGTGGTATCTTCTCCAGAGGCCACCAGATGGAAAGAACAGATCATGCTGGGGATGGCTGTGCTGTTCTGTTCTGCACTTGTGACTTCAAAGAGAGGAAATAATCTTTGAAATGTGAGTGTTGGTAGGTTTTAATTTGAATTGTTGTTGGTTTATCAGCATGGTTCAGCCAGAGAGCAAACCAGAAGAAGTGTCTGCTCCAAAGGACGTGGCCAGCCCGGCTTCTCCGCCGGCATCCGTCTGTCCCATCAGTGCTGCAAAGCCACCGAGGACAAACACCTCCTCACCTTCTGCTCAAGCAAGCACAGCTCCTGCTCTGTCAACACAGGTAAGGCCCAGAGCAGGGATTGGGAATGACACAGGGAGCTTGCTGTGGGTTGTGCACCTGGTGGTGCTCCAGGTTGTGCACCTGGTGGTGCTCCAGGATGAGCTGATGGTGCACCTGGGAGCTCCCCTCTGCTCGCTGTGTGTCGTGGCTTTGTGCCTGGCCTAGGCTGGGAGCTGGCTGTGGTGCATAAACCTCGCTCTTCTCCTTGCTCCCAAAGGAGCCTCGCAAGCTCAGCTACGCTGAAGTTTGCCAGAAGCCCCCAAAGGAGCCCCCTCCAGTCCCTGTGCAGCCTCTGAGGGAGCACCGCACCAACATCGTTGCCCCTGCCAAAAATGAAGAGAATGGTACGTCGGAGAAGGCTCCGGAGAGGGCTCCTCACGAGAGGCCCGAAGGGAGAATGAAGGATTACTGCGGGTTCCGCGGCAGCGGAGCTCCCAGGGGAGCTGCTGGGAAAATCAGGGAACAGAGGCGCCAGTTTGGACGCAGATCTTCGCCTCAGGGAGCGCCGCGCCGCGCGGGCAAGGAGCAGTTCGTGCCACCCCGGTCACCAAAGTAACGCTGGGCCAGCCAATGATTCTCTGTTTCACTTGAGCTGTGGACTAAAGAGCAGCAGAGAGACTGAGGAGGGAAGGATTCAGGAAGGGGAATAATGAACTGGAGCGTGGCTTGTGTGGAGAAGTTGTGGAGGGTCCCAAAATTCATCTCTAAAAGTGATTTCACAAATGCTGGAGGATTCCAATCACTATAAATATAGAGATTATAATTTTTGTATTTTTGTTTTTAATTTGCAGAGGATTTCCTGCTTGAAATCAGCTTTGGGATTGTGAAAGTAGCGTTTTGACAAAGTGAAAGGATATGAGTTGACAAATTAACCTGTCCCTCGGTGTAGGAGGAAAAGGATAAGAGAATATTATTTTTGGAAAATGAGCATTTCTGTAAAATTAGAACTTTTTTTAAACTATTTAACGTTTGGCTTGTGGGCTGGTGTGTCTGCCATGGATGGCCTGGCATTGCAGAGGCCTCTGCAGCAGCATGAGCGGAGCGAGTGCAGCCAGGCCTGTTGTCATCACTTAGTCACTGATGATGAAAACTGAATGTACTACTGTAGTGTAACCCATGTGTTTCCAGCTTGAAGTAGAGTCTCTTGACCTTACTAATATTTCATTCAGCAAGCTTTTTAAGGTATAAGTTTTGCAGGATACTGGGTTGTAGATGAGAGTGTGTGGACAGCAGAAATTGTCTCGTAGACGCAGTGGAAGGAGGCAAAGGGAGCATGTGAGAATCTTTATTATGCCCTTTTTCCTCGCCTCCTTTTGAGGGCAACTCCTTAGGTTTGGGGTTTTGTTTGTTTGCTTTTTCCCTCTCTTGTTACTTTCTCTAATTTCTTTATTACAGACTTTAGTGCATTTTTCTTGGTGTGTTTTCCTGAGGCAGCCCCAGGGTAGGATGGGCAGGTGGCTACACAGCACCTGGTGTTACCTGCACAGGTAAGGAGCCTGGAATTCCAGCTGCAGATGCTGAATTCTGCCTTGCAGGTGGAAACTCTGGACACTCACTGTCATCTCTGGATGACTGGGCAGCAAACCAGAGCTGTGGCTGGGTTTTCTCCGTGCTGACTCTGGAATAGGCTGTTGGCTGCTGTATTGCCAGAAATCAGGGTTTAGACTCCTGGGAACTCGTCGTTTACAGCTGATGTTATAGCAACTGACTCTTTTTAACTGTTTAAAGTGGAGCTAAAGATGCAGAGTTAAGGAAATCCCCTCTGGAGCAGTGGCTCCTTGCCAGCTGTGTGCTGACTGAATTTGCAACACTATTGTGCAGTAAGTAGTTAAGTTTCAGGGTGATTAATGACTGAAATAGGAACATTCAGCGCATTAATCTGCCAAAATCAGCATACCAGGGTTCAAAGTTCTGTATAAAGCGTTAGAGAAAAGTAGCTTCCAGCAGTAAGAATCACATCTTTATTTTTTCCTCTTTTTTTTTTAGTGAATAGCAAGTGTACAAATTTAAAGTTGTAAGTTGTGAACACTGGAAAACTCAATTGTGATATATTCCGTAACCATCTTAGTAATATATGCTCGTGTTGCCATAGAATGAATGTAAGTGGCAGTTAAAATAACTGTGAAATTTTTCATCTTCTGATTTCTTAGCCAGATAACCCTTGGCAACTTGGGCCTCAGTAGGAATTCTCTATCAACTGCTTGGAGAACACTCATATCTATTTTTATAAATATATATACAAAGCCAGAGTTGTCATTTCTCTAACTTATTGTTCAGCTTGGCAGTTGCTTTGAGTTGATTCATAACACGATATAATGTATTTATGCAGTTAACTGTTAATTTCTAGGCATGTTACAAAGAGAGAGTCAGAGAATCATCGAATGGGCTGAGTTGGAAGGGACCCATCAGGATCATGGAGTCCAACTCCTGGCCCTGCCCAGACACCCCAAAATCCCACCCTGTGCCTGAGAGCGTTGTCTAAATGCTTCTTGAGATCAGACAGGCTTGGAGCCGTGACCACTTCCCTGGGGAGCCTCTTCAGTACCCCACCCCCTCTGGGAAAGGACTTTTTTCTGATCTCCCACCTCAACCTTCCCCAAGTCAGCCTCCTGCCATTTCCTCGGGTCCTGAAGTATGTATACATATATATATTTATATATATAGAGATATATATATATATGTATATATAAACCCCAAAATCACTATTCACTTTAAAGCTACCTGTACTGGGTTTGGGAGGTTTTTTTTTAATTTAGTGAAAAAAAATCGTTGATCACATCCACAGTTAGGGATTCTTACAGACCCTTCTCCATTTATTTTGATAATGCTACTCTTGTTGGAACAATGGGGAAGTTTAAATATTTAGTGTCAAAGTCCTGAAATGCAGTGAATGCGAAGTTGAATTAGTTTTAAAGGCTCTAAACAATTCCTGCAGCCAAACTGGAACAAAACAAGCCTGTTGGGTGGTTCATGGGTGTTTAGGGGAGACGTGTTCTGGGACGTTGAGGCAGCGTTGGGATCCAACAGCTTTGGCTGTTTGGAGGAGAAATTGAGAGGGAAAAGGGGCTGGTGCAGATGTGGCTCAGAATTCCCTGATCCAGTGTCAGTGACTTGCTTGTGCTGCAAGGACCTGAGTGGTGAAATGGAACTTTGTCATTGATCAGATGTGGGAAAACCCAACCAACTGTGGCTCCATCTTCCTCGTGGGCTGTGGGAAGGGGCTGCTCTGTGAGTCCTGGGGTGTTTCCAGCAGCAGCAGCAGCTCGTGCCTCTTGTGCAGGGGATGCAGGTCAGGCTGCAACTGTTGGCTTTTCCAACAGCATATCCAAACTCCTCTCAGCTTAGGGCACTTGGAATGATTGGAATGATTAATTTCACACCTGCATGCAAGGATTTCATGTGAGCGTTTCCCTTCCACCATTTCCAGCTGTGGTTTGGGTTTTGGTTTTTTTTTTTGGTTTTGTTTTTTTCCTTTCTATTCTTTTCTGTGCAGGGGGAAATTCCCAGTTGGATACAGAGGCTGTGAAACTGTGTTGGGGTGGGAGTTCTCCTCGGCACTGGGACCTGGCAGGGACTGGCTTTGCCTTTTCCTCTCGTGCTGGGCTGGGAGGGATGTTGTGTCTGTCTCAGCAATTTACCAGTTGGGCACGCTGGGGAAACTGGGACAGAGGGCTGGTTTGGAACCAGGCCCACAGCTCCTGGGTTCATGGGAGCTGCTCCCTGTCACCGGGCTCCAGGTGCTCTCCAAGTGCCCAGAGCTCTCCGTGTTCCCTCTGGGTGTACCCTCACGGGATACAAACTGTCCTGCTCTGCTGATGTTAAATACCAGGAGGTGCAAATCACACCTAACTTTCAGTTTTAGGAACTGTGACTTGTTTTCAGAGTTGTTGACTTCTGTTAGGGACAGAAATACACTTCCCAGTTCAGGTCTTTTCCAAATTACTGCGTGTGGAAAAGATTGGGGCACTCTCTCGTGCTTCTGCTGGGGAGTGAAAAGAAGAAATTCTTTGCATGTGATAGTAAAATTAAAAGTGCAAAAAGTTTTGTTTCTTTTGATTTCTA
>NW_005054600.1:171913-173628 GCF_000277835.1 Geospiza fortis | reverse complement strand
TCTTGTTGTTTTGTTGTTTTTTTTGTTTTTCTTTAATTAGCCTGGCACAGTATGATGGTGCAGTTTTAGCTGTAGGAAAAAAAAGTAACCCACTATTAACCAGAAGAGAAAGATGATACTGTGGCAGATCAGTAGCAAATAAGTGACTTAATCAATGCTTTACTGTAGTTTAATAGCTATGGCCTTACTACTTTGTCAATATCAGCTTAATTGTCTTGAAACTGTCTGCGATTTTTACTGTTCCCAGGTGAGTTTACCTGGGCTGAGATATCTGGTATGTACAGATGATATTTTAAATTTGTAAAATGCACCATTGTATTACAGATGATGCAACAGAAATGCACTTCGGGGGGAAATGGCTTCTGATGAGTTTTTTTGTAAATCCTTGATTACTACAGATATGCAATAGAGTTTTTGTTTCTAATTTTGATATTTCCTTCTGAAACGTAAGATTGTTGCCATTAATCTGAATGATTTATCATGCTCTTCTTTGCGTGTATATATTTCATATAGTCTGAGCTTCCTTTAGGATGGTACATAATTTTGGGTTGTTGTAGTATTTTAGTTGGCTCTTCTCTTCAGTGCCTTTAGCGCAGGCACTTCAAGAGGTTCATTGAGTCTGTTTTTAATGTACAGTTGGGAGGACTTGAAATGGAGTTAAAGCAACTTATTTCTGAAAAAAAAAATCCATCTGCAAACTAACCTGTAACAACTTTAAAATTTTATATTTAAGAACCAGATGTTTATTTTTATGGAACTTCAGTTATGGATACAGTTTCCAAAAAAAAATGCAACTTCAAATGTAAACAGACTGTGCATAAATGGGTTTTGTTCTAATTTTTATAGAATACAAAATATTCAGATAATATATTGAGCTCGAGTTACTACAGACATCTTGTTCCTCCCGGATGAATCCAGCTTCCCCTTGGCATTGACGATCTCTCTTCAAAGTGGTAGGAAAGGAGAAAAAAGCAACTTATCTGGCTTTTAGACTGTCTGTTCTGGTTTATTCCTGTTGTCAAAATGTCCAAAACAAAATTTGTGTAAAGTAGGTTCATGCTTTAAGTGTTCAAATGATAATACATGTATTTGTATTTGTTTTTGACATTGCCAAGGTGCTATGGGAAATTGAAATAACAGTTAGAAAAATAAAGCTGATTTAAAAGAGAAAAAAAAAAAACACAAAAAAAAAAAAAGAAAACAAACAAAAAAAAGAAAAAAAAAGAAAAAACCCTTAAACCACAATTCCCTGAGTTGTTACTTGTGTCCAGGGTGGAGGGTGAAATGTTTTTAGTGCAGGTGCTGGGAGGGTCCTGAGAATGGGGGTGGATGGGGGAACGGGAGCAGGAGCGGGACCAGGGCTGGGACCAGGGCCGGGCATCAGGAGCAGAACCGGGCATTGGGAATAGAACTAGGACTGGGGATGGGAGTGGAATGGGTCCCGGGACAAGGGATTAAGGGATTGGAATCGGAACCGGGAACAGAACCAAGACTGGCAATGGGGCCTGGCAGCAGGATCAGGACAGAGCGGGCCGGTGGCAGAGCTGGGACCGAGGGTCGGGAGCAGAACCAGAACTGGGGATGGGGATCGGGAGCGGGCCCAGGCCTGGGAGCCGAACCGGCACCGGGATCAGGCGCGGGGCCGGGAGCAGAACGGGCACCGTGATCGGTCCCCGGACCGGGAGCAGAACGGGCACCGGGATCGGGCCCCCGCC
>NW_005054600.1:111152-171466 GCF_000277835.1 Geospiza fortis | reverse complement strand
CGAGGCTCCGGGGTCTGTGTGAGAGGACCGGGGGAGGAGGGAAGGACCCGGCCGGGGCTGTGTCTGAGGGCAAGGAGCGCTGGGAGCATCCTCTGTGCGGGGCACCCCGAGGAAAGCCGGGGAGAACCCCCGGAGGGGCCCTCACCTGCCGGGGATGGTGACCTGACCCCCCCTCCCTCCCTCTGGAGTGTTTTTTTCCTTGTGGCCTCTTTTCCGTAGCTCCCGAGCCGAGGATGCGGAGTGGGAGTGAGAGACCCCGGGACGGGCAGTTCTGGGCCGGGGGAGTCGCAGGAACTTCGGGCACAATAATGACGGCAAAGCTTGTGTTATTCCCACTTTCTGAATAAGTTCTTTTGCCATAATCCGTTCAGAGCATGCGCTTTTCGCTGGGGTGGTTTTTTTTTGTTGTTGTTGTTGTTTCCTTTTTTGCATGGGTTTGTCTTTGTTCCCCAGCGTTTAAAATGCTGCTCTCGGTACAGCTTTGTTGTGAATCTCCCTTGTGAAGCCGGAGGGCGAGGGATGAAGCTGAGGCGGAGGGGGAAGGTTGCAGAGCAGGTAGCTCAGATTTGCATAATTTAAATTTTCCTCCCCCCCATCAGGGTACAGAACTTGATGCCAAAATCAGTGGCTTCTCAGGAGGGTTCCCTGCATGAGCGGAATAACCAGAGAATCAGAATATCCCGAGTCCCAAGGGACCCTACAAGGATCATCCGTGTCTCTCTTAGCATTAAAAATTAAGAAAAATCAAGTTGCAGGCACATCTTGCTCTGTTTATCCCAGAGCCAACAGTGCATAAAAGAGACTTATTGACTATTTGGAGATCAGGAATTCACAACCAGGGTGAGCTGGGGGCTGCCAGCCCCCGCTGCCCACACTGGCACTCAAAGCTTTGCCAGCAGAAAAGGCCATGGCACTGCTTTCCCAACACAGCCAAACCCCTGATGTTGGCTGCCTGGGGCTTTTGTTAGCTCTTTTCCAGATAAACTTTCTGCAGACATTTAACTAAAGTGATAAAACTTTATCTAGTGTTTGCTTTTGGGGACTCCGCGATAACAAAGAATGAGGAATGGTGGTGTTGCTCAAAACGTAACATTAAATAGATTTTTAAAGAATTCATTAAAGTTTTAAGCGTTTGCTTGGATTTTCTGAGGTTTGTTTCTTGTGGCACTGAAAGCCCGTTATGATTTGACCCTGTGATAGATTGTACTGCAATTTTAAAAATAAATGAACTCTGTTGCTGGACTGGCTGCTGTGACATCCCACTAATCTTTAACGAGCTGCTCCAATAGCTTCAACTTTGGTGCTACAGAGTGAAGTTTTGTGGGTTATGTAAGTAATTCTCTAAATATTAAATCCACTGCCCCTTTGTGGGTTTAATACTTGGATTTCTTAAAATGCATATCAGGGATTTGTTTGTGCAAATCACTTTTTCCTGTCAAAAAACCCACGAGTACAGAGAATTCTGGGTGACTGTGTCCCCAAACTCTTGGGAACATATTTCAGGGGATGTTGTTGCTGAGATAACTGAGCTGTGGGAAGGGGGAGTGAGGTAATGTCATTGTGGAGTTCTTGAAAAATACGCCCTAGTTTGAGGCTTAAGCTGAGGGATTTTGAGGCCTGTGTGTGCATTGTTCAGCTGAATATAACCATGGGCTGTTGACAGTAAACAATATTGAATAGAAGCATTTTATTAAAAATGGCAGCAGGGCTCCATGTGCCACTGCTCAGTTGTTGCTCAGATAAGAACACTTGATCCTTTTTTTGCCACCCCCTTGTTGCAGCTTCGATTGTCTCTGACTGTTGACTGTGTGGATATTTCTGTCAGGTTTTTTGCATAGGAACATGTCATTTTTGGGAGAGGAGAGGAGCTGCAGCTGCTGGGAGTAGCCCAGGGTCCCTGACAGCAGGAGCTGGAGATGGCTCTGTCCTTCATGGACGGTGTGACAGCGGGGAGTACCTGGCTCCAGGGGCTGGGAGCACAAACATTTTGTGTGCTGAGCCTTGCAGTGAATTCCATCCAGGCTTTTGCTACTACTAACCACCACAGAGTAGAGAATTTATAACAAAACAGGGGGAAATATAGTATTCAAACCTTATCTGGCGTTGTGGTTGTGAAAGGTGCTGTGTCAGCAAGCAGGATGCAAAGTGGAGCAGGGTTACTTTAACGTATGCTGGAAATAGAAATCAGAGTTTGCAATGGTGAGCCATGAGAGTTTCTTAAGGAGCAATCTGTGCAGACAGAGCAACAGGACTAATTATACCCCTGGATTATTCCTTTCTGAGCCTTGTGGTCAGTGCAGAAGTAACAGTCATCCCATCCCTGGGTGCAGTGGAAATGTCTGAGCAAAGGAGTGGGACGTGTTTCAGAAAGCATTAATTGTTCATTAATCAACAGAAATGGCATCTTACTCTATGTCTTGGGCCTTGGCGATGGATTTGAGACCAACTCATTCATTTCTCAGTATGCATAAGAATTCATTGTCTTCTGTCAATGTGAAGAGCATTTAAACCTGAGTCTAAACTTAGGGAGAGCTTCCATTCCCCCACAGAAGGGATCGAAGGGATCGGTGTTGATACCTCTGAGGAAGAATGTTCAAGTAACAATATATCAGCTGAGAATTGGGTCATGGAGCTGTGGGAGACCTGGAACCTGCTCATTACTCATGTTTTCCTTCTTTTTTCACTTTTGGGATATTTTTCTTTCTGGTGCTTTTCTTCATCTGTCAGTAACACCCACATTATGCATCACTAATGATGGGAAGGGCTGTCTTTGTATTTACATGTGTTTCTGTTTGATGAGTGAAAGTGCTGGGGATATTAACTTTATTTAACTTTAACTTTCCCCCCGTTTTCACACCTCCGTGAGTGTGGCAGCTCAGTCTCACCTTTGGCTTGAGCTGCAGCCCTGAGTGAAGGTGACTTCAGATCCACCACATGATGCTGTTCCTTAGAATGCTCTCAGTGTGTGCTGAAGGGTGCCCAGAACGACGTAAATGTCTGAATTCATCTCATACTCGGTGAAAAAATGTTAATATTGAAGCACTTCACCACTGGGCTTGGGTGTTTTTACACCTTGGGTGAAACATTCCAGCAGCTCCTCTCACATCAACCTCATCCCAGCTGTTAATGGAACTGGGAAGCTCTGGAATATCCAGACTCAAAGGCTCTAATTAGGCACGTTGAGAGGATTTGTTCCACACAGGGCACGTCAGTGTCTGCTGTACTGCCTGTGTGGGGAATGTGCTCTCCTGGAGGAGAGAGCTCTGGCTGGGACAGCAGGGCAGCCCCACTGCAGGGCCCAGCCTGGCTCTGCAGGGGTTAAACACCCACATAAGGAGCTGCTTTGGCTGCTGGGGTTTGTGTCACTGCGGTTTCTGCCTTGCCTGGTGTTTCTGACTAGTAAAGGGGTGCCAGTGGAGAGAACCCCAGCTGGAGGTACCCAGCTATCCAGGGAAGGACAGGGAATTCCACCTCGTAGTAAGGAGGAGCTCCTATGAGCAGCTCAGACCTTGGAGGTCATTTCAGCCACTTCTGGGCTCTGTGACAGGGTTACTCCCTCCTACCTAGTGGGCAGAAGGAGCTGCTTTCTGTTTACTTTCCTAGCTAAACACACGTTTACTGTCTGGTTTGTGATTTGGGTGGGTGTTTCTGTGAATGGCTCCGTGCACCTGGGTTTGTTCCTTTTAAAGCTGATTGTGTCTCACTGGAGAGCTGAGGCTCTGTCTGCAGAGCAAAGCTTTGTGTGAGGATTTTCAAAGGAAACAGAAGGATGGTGGCATGTATGGAAAAAGGAGTATCAGCAAAATGGTTTTAACTCAGGACTAAGGCCAGCCAAATAGGATAGAACCTTACTGGAAGAAAACATGTTGACTCAAGCAAGTGGGTAGAGCCTTTATTTTGTTTGGCTTGAAAATTTCTTACAGAATCAGGGTATTTCTCTGATCTTTTAAAAATTGTGTGTTTCAGGTTGCAATCTTTGATTGCCAGGCGCCTGTCAAAGTAGGTGAGGGCCTTTTTTATAGATTTAGCAGCTGAAGCACAGAATTTAAATTACAGAGTCAAAGGAAGTAATTGTCTGAGTAGGGACTGGCTGTGTGGATTGTGCTGAGTGAGCAGAAGTGTTTCACTTCAGTTTCTTCCCCCACTCAGGGAGGAACTGTGGGCAAAGCACAGAAAAGGTTGAAGAAGAGCTTTATAAACATGAGCAAGTTGGATCTGATCAGCCTGTAGCTAACAGGACTTACAGGTGGTTTTTGTGCATTTATGCAGCATCTCACCCACAAGTCTTGCATTAGGCAAAACCAGCACTGGGAAAGCTTTAATGTTGCTTCCTTAATTTACCTGCAGGACTGGCAGCAGATGGGTCCCAAATCTGCTGAGAAATCTGTGCAGGGCTTTGACGCAGTCTCTGTGTGCAGGTACAGTCTGAAAGCTTTGAGATGCCTAAAACCCTCCTGGAGCTGTCGCAGGGAGCTGGCTGTGCTCACCCAGGGATCGTCAGGTTGGCTCTACAAAGATCCCAATAAAGATCCCTCATCTGCTTTCACTGTGGATGAAATTGTATTTTCTTGAGCTTCACAGCCCAGGAAAAAGTGATGTAAGCACGGAGCACATGGATTCCGTGCAGTGTCTGTGGCACAGGAAAAGGAAATCCAGCTCCAGTCGTGACCAAGACGAGCAAAGTACCAGATCTATCACCAGTGCAGCAAACAGAAGGTCCACAAGATGATCACAGATTTCTGCTCTGCAGATGGTCAAAGCAGAATGATTTAAGTGATTAATGGTTTGGAGAGAGGGAGTTAAACACAAATACTGGATGAAATATTTTGGCTACTGTGAGTGGGAGTTGGTTTTACTGTTGGTGCATGATTGAAGCATGTAAACATAGGGAAGGGGAGGAAGGTTTTTGGAGCATCCAGACTGGAATAATAAAAAATACCCAGGAAGGTTAAAGAATGTGCATATTTTTGCGTTGTCCCTTTTATACTTAGGAAATGAGGAGCGAGTTTGGGGCTCTTTTGAAGGGCTGCAGCTCTGACCCTTTGCCTTGGGGAGAGGAGGAAATTAGAGGCTTTAAAGAGAGTCCTGCGCCTCCTCCCTGGTTGCTCCTGTGAAGCTTTGCTGGAGTTAGAACCAGTTTCCTCAGCTGGGTGAAGGGGACATCTGCTAGCAGTGGTTCCAGTGGGGATTTTATGAGTGTTAGTGTTCCAGGATGGGTGATGTTTGCCATTTCAGCTGGGTGCCCAGGCTGGCAGTGTTCACCAGACCTGCTGGCCTGGCACAGCTGCGCTAAAGCCGCATTTGGAGTTTGCTGTGGTGTCCTAGATAACTGATCTCCGGTTTGCTATTTTAAATGCTGTAGCATGAAATATTGAGTAGGAAATGTGATGGGTGGCAGTGGAGCTGCACAGAGCTGCTGCCCTTCCCAACATGCAGCAATCCTTGGCGCTCCACAGGGAAGGGCACGTGGAGCACCCCCCGTGTTTCTGGCTCACTGGTGATGTTGTGGAAAGGGTGATGGTTCCTTCCTGATTCCCTCTCTCTGATTAGTGTTTGTCATGAAGTTTTCTGTTCGCTGGATTTATCGTGTTTATTCAGTGGCAAGTTTCAGGAGCCAAAGAGTGAACTCATGGTGAACATTCCCGAGGGATGGGCAGAAGCTGGAGAGTTCCTGTTTGCATTTCTTTCAAATACAATGTGCAGATAATTTCTTAGGATGGTTTTCTTTAAGCCATGTGTCTCAGTTATAAAAAGCATTTCCTGAATCTCTCAGTGAGTTGCTCAGTTGCTTTTTTGGACATGGATTCATAGAGAGAGGAATTGAAGCATTTCTCTCTGTTGAGGCTGATTCAATCCATTATTTTTTTGGAGAGCTTGTGAAATCAGGGACGAGTCATCAGACCAGGATGTCTCATTCTATTAATTAGAATGGAAGACTCTTACATTTGCACCATGTGCAAGGAAACAGTGATTTAGAGCTAACGGATGCTCTGCAGGCAGCAGCATTCCATCTGCTGCACAAATTTTCCCGTTGCATTTCATGAAAAGCCTTGGGAGAAGCCTCACACCTGTATTTCTCATCTTGAATCATGTACTGGGTTGTTAGTCTTGCCTGATATTTGGAGTAAAATGCTTGTTTCCATCAGTTTGTGTTCTTTTCAAACTTCAAAGCCCAGAGTTTGTGACACACCACTTGGAGTAAACATAGGCAGGACGTATGTTTAAGTTACACTGAGTTTATACCAAAGATACTAAAGTAATAGTAACATAACTTTCCTTGCTGTGAGCAATCACCTTGTTTTATTTAGTGTAACTTAAGCTGATAAAAAGAAAAAGGAAATAAAAAAACGCTTAAAAGTTTTAGCACTTCTCTGCCAACATAAACTCTTTCTAATTCTTGTTGACTTGAGAATTGCTGATGCAAACTAGGTCTTCCTGGCCTCTGAATTCCACAGGGATGGGAGCCCACAGAGCCTACAGGGCATCCATTAATACATTTTATGGACCAGGATTCCAGTTCCTGCCTGAGTGATCGGCGACGGAGCCTCTCGGAATTGTTCCCCAGGAGTCGGGCAACCTGCTTTCACCAGCTCCATGTCCCTAGGGAGCAAAAACAACCAGGAGAATTGTATCCCTGCCTGATAAAATTAGGTCTTCTGTAATCTCCCTCGGAACAGCCGGATGGCTGGCTGCCTTGAAAAACATATGTTTTAATGCAGGAATAATGCATTCCATTTAGGATGGCTGTAGCCGTGGGAGCTGGGTGACTGAGTGCATGGAGAGCTCCCGTTTTGCCTCTGGGATCAGGACTAATGTCAAACATCAGGTCTAAAGTGCAGCAGTGGAAAAGAATTGTTTGGGATGTTTTTCCTGTCTTTTGCTCTTAGGAGGGATGTTGTTCCTGTGGCTTAGTCCTAAAGGAGTTGGACAAGTGAGCCTTTTATTGGAGATAAACTGCAAAGATGAGTCAGTGTTTGTATTCCTGGATTTCAGCTCACTGCATTAAGAAATTTACTTGGGAATAGCAGCTCTGGTGTTCCTCTAATACAGGTTTATAATTCATTTCTCTGAGAGCAGCACAGGTAACTTGTGGAGGAAATTCTGCTTTATCCCTTTCCCAGAGGGGAACACCTAACACACACCCGATGCTGTGTGTATAGGACAAGCCAGGGGAGATTTTGGAAGTGCTAGGTTTGGAATGTACAAGCAAAGTAAGTTCTGATGGCCATAAATTGGAAGGATGTGATCCAAGAGGGAGTGATACAGGGAGTGATGCTGGAAGATTTGGTTTCAGGCCCTGTCCCTGTGTGTGATTCCAGAAAGGGCTGTCAGGTGAGGACGTGCTTGAAGGAGGTTTGTGTTTCCTTTAATGCATCAGCTCTTCAGTTTGGGTGCTAATTAACCTACGAGGAGCCATTTCAGTTTGAAGCACCTTTTCTGGAAATGCTGTGATTTGCTCCCAGAGAGCAGCAGCAGCAGCACGGTACATCAGGGGTGGCCTCATGTACCTGCCTGCTTTGCCTGCTGCTTGCATCTCTAGCATCAACTTGCCCTGTCATTTTAAGTGTGCACTTCTCTGTGATCCCAGAGAGGAGCTGACCAGCCAAAAGAAGCCCCGAGGAGAGGAAGGAGGCTTTGAAGTTTTGTGCTCCCTTTCTAGCAAGAGGTAAGAGCAGAGTTAACAGTTGTCCAAGGTCCCTCTGGGCCATTCCTGCTCTGACATTCTGCTCACAATGTGCATTGTCACTGGGGCGAGGACAAGCAGAGTTCCTCCAAGGAGCTGGGAAGTGACATGGCAAATTCCAGGCTGTGATTATTCGCCCTGTGATGGAGAGTGGGGTCAGGGAGTCAGGTGATGAGAGCTGGAGATAAAAGTCCCTGATCCTCTGAGGTGCTGGTAGAGAATAAACAGATCTGCAGTTATTAAACTGTGCAGCCTTTTTTCCCCCCCTTAATTGAATACAAGTGGAAAATGCCTATTAAAGGTGCTCCATTTCTGGCATTCAGGAGATTGCTGGGTGTCCCATGGGGTGCTGGAGCAAGGTCCTGATGGCATCTGCAGGGCTGCTCGTGGTGTGTGATGAGGAAAGGCGAGAAGTTCGTTTCAGATGTGCTGCATCTCCAGGCTGGAGAGAAGCACCTCTGCTCTCAGGAGCTGCACCCCAGGTTTCAGAACAAAGCCCTCGGCAGCAGCGTTGGCTCAGGCTGCTCTCACCTCTTGGCACCTCGCTCTTTCCATCTCGGGGAGCTCAGGTGCCGTGGCTCCACTGAAAGCTGTGAACTTTGGCAAACTGGAGAGGGCACGGGATGAAACTTTTAGGAATCTAAGCTGTATTTCTTAAGAAAATATACCAAACTTTTCACTGCGTTTCATGAGCAGTGAAAGAACCAAATTATAAAAAATTTTGAGACAGTTTTTTTGGGCTTTTGTGTCAATCCTGGCAAAATACTGAACATGAGACTGAAGCCCCTTGTGTTACAAAAAGGAGATCTCTGAATAGTCAAGTGCTCAAGTGTAAATGTTTTTGAGACTGAGACCTGTGTTTATTCTTAGGGCAGAAACTTTAAGTGATCCCTTGTGGATTAAAAAAAGAACAATTCTTATTGTAACTGGAATGAAAACCTCCATTCTTACGCAATTTGGGGTTGGAAATTGCCGCAGTGAAAAGGGGGAAGTATTGTTATTTTGAGTTCCCAGGCAGGAAGGGGGGGAGATGCACAGGGTGAGGTGAGCAGCTCGGACACAGAGCAGGGCACATCAGACCCTCTGTGGCTGAGGGGATGTTGTCACTCACGCTGTGACATGTGCAGTCTGATTAGCAGGGAGTGGATGCCTCACCGTGCTGCGTGTTCAGGAAGCTTTTCCGTGATGGTGATGGTCAGGTTTGGTTGAAGATGATATCAACCCACTGCATTTGTGAGATTTCTCCTCTCTGCTTTAAATTTTCGAGTCCTTCTTGAAGATGTCCTGATTTTAAAAAGTCATGTGGTGCAGAAAGAAGTCAATTACTGAGTCCCAAATAGGGAGAATTGTGGATGAAGGCGAAGCAAATGAGTCAGATATAAATAATCCTATTCTGTCTTGGCTGCAGCCACACCTAGAAACCTTGAGCAAACATTTCTGTGTAGTTATTCCTGTGTTTGATACACTTTACTTGTTAAGTCCTGTTTTAAATTGCAGCATGTAAAAATTGTGTAGGGCCAGTTGCCATTAATGTTGAAGGATTTTGGGAGCATTGTTTTAGGCATTTTGACCAGAAGCACAGAGACCTGAGTTAATTTGCTCTCTTATTTCCCCAAAATCAGAAAAATCTATAACCTTGGAGCTGGTGTTGCCTTGCAAGGCTTTCAAGGCAGTTCTTTTTGCAGTAGGCCTTCAGAAAAATCTCTGGCAAGAGCAAACAGGAAGCTGTAATTACCCTTTGCCTTTTGTGTATCAAATCCTTGTTCATTGGACAGAGCTTTGGTAAAACACTTTCAGAAGTAGCTGCTTGTAGCATGGAAGCTGTAAGGAAAAGCATTTGGATCCAGCTAAGTCATACCTGATGTTCCTGTGATTCCTGTCCTGTGTCTTAGGAGGTAATTACTCACCTCATGGTGTGGGTCTCCTCTCTTTTAATGGTGGATGAGCTGATTTTTAATAAATCTGAACAAAGCTGTTTTTGCAGGTGTGACTTCAGGAAAAAAAGCATATTT
This sequence comes from Geospiza fortis, assembly GCF_000277835.1. Lineage (NCBI taxonomy): Eukaryota > Metazoa > Chordata > Aves > Passeriformes > Thraupidae > Geospiza > Geospiza fortis. The sequence goes on along the minus strand of NW_005054600.1, from coordinate 161,770 downwards.
GGACCTTTCTCCTCCCTGATTCCAATTCCTCTGTTGTAGCTCCTGTACAGGGGGGCCTGAAATGTCCCTGTTACCTGCTGCTGCTGCTGATTCCAAGGAGTTAGTACCAGAGGTCAAAGTTTGGATTTTGGTTCTTGTCCAAACACATTCTGTTTGCTTTGCACTGTTCTCCTGTACTGCCTGCTCTCCTTTGGGCTTTCTCTTGGGAAATGGGATCCTCTGGCTCAAGAGGGTTGCAGGGGTTTGTCCTACACAGCACAATCCTTCCCTGCAGGATTCCCATTCCTGCAGGGATCCTGTTCACTTCCCTGTGATGATTCCTGGGGTTGAACCCAGTGGGAAAAGACAGATGGAAATCAAGGTTCACGTACTGGAAACTCTCAGGGATGTATTTATGGAGGCTCACACTCATCAACGTTGAGTCTGCAGCAAAGGTGATGTTTTCTCTTTCTCACCTTCCAGATATTTAATTGGATTCAGCAATGCACAGGGGAGGGAGACACAAAATAAGGGGATGATGGTCATTAAAAAGTTCTCCAGGATGCCAGAACTTGGCATCTTCTCCTAGAAAAGTAATTACTTGTTAATGTTCTCTTGTTTAAAATGACAGAAGACCTTCCTGGGAATGTTTAAAATGACAGACTGAGTGAAATGGTGTGAGCACAGAGATGAACACAGAGCACTGCAGGCTCCTCTTCCAGCAGATGATTTGGGCAGAAGGATGGAAGGAGAGAGTTGGCTAGAGAACTGGAGAAGGGGAAAATAGTCTTCTCTGAGAGCTGAGGCTTCAGGTTGTGGAGGATCTGACCCTGGTGCAGCCAGGAGTGTGTGCGTGGCTTTCTGGTGCTCCCAACCTGCAGTGGCAACCTTGGGGCTGTGCTGGTGCAGATGCTCCTGGCTTTGGATGCAGGTGCAAAGAAATTCACAGTATTGCAAGTGGAATCCTTGACACCATGAGAGCAGTCTGTAAAATAGTCCAAGAAAGGGAGAAGGAAAGGAACTAGCGAAGTAGCGAAACCTGGGAAATGTCAGAGCTGGTTTTTCTATAATTCTGCTGTCAGGAAGAGCTATTTCAGAACAGTTTTCTGTGGGTGAAGTGTGACAAGAAGTCCCCAAGAGGTACTGTCACACTGGGGTAAGCTGCAGTCGTTGGATTGTTTCCACCATTCAGACAGAACGTTTGAAGCTGTTTCATGGATTCTCAGTTGAAAGGTGCATTTCTGCTCCTTCAGCACATTCTGCCCCGAGCAGTTGCAGACAGATCTGTGTCTTAACTCACTAAACCAGTTAATGGTGGAGCTCTGAGCATGTTGTCTGCTGTCTCCTGTGACATTGTGTTGGGCCTGCCAACAAGAGGACTGTGCTGGCTGTTCCAGGGAGTTCCCTCGCCGAGGGGAAAAGCTGACTTGGGTTTCCTGTGCTGTCCTTTGCCTCTGATTGTGCAGGGTGTGAATTCAAAGCCACCCCTCCTTATCTGTGGATGGAAGCACATCTGAAGAGGAAGAAGGCAGCAAGGATGGGCAATGTGCCAATTGCTCCAAGCCTTTGTTAGAGACTAAAGAAACCTGAGTCCGTTTAGGCACTGCTGCATCCCCAGGGCCTTCCTTGGCCTCTCTGGGAGGGAGGTGAGGGCTTGGAAGTGATCACACACTTCTGCATGGCAGTGTCCATTAGCTCTCGGGGCCCTGGTGGTGTTTGAATTCAAAGATCTTGTGTTGAATTCTCAGGATTTTCCTCCTGTGGGTCTGACAGGAGAGCGCTGACCCCATCCATTGAAACCAGACCATGGGGAAGCATCTTCTGCATGGAGCTGGTCCCCTCTGGGACATCTGTGCCCAGCTGTGGCTTCCCTCTGCTCCCAGGGCAGGACTGGTCAGGCTGCCTTAGCTCTGGGTTAGCTGCCTCTGGGATGTACTGGTTTCTCCATGTGATAAATTCCTCATTCTCAGCTTGCTGCATGCAGAAGTAAAAAGGAGAGACAAGCTCAAGTATCAAAATAAACGTCAATTTTAAACAAGTGCAACCAAGCAAATTTAAAATGGGCAAGATTTCATGTTCGGATCTTTACTGTTCCTTTCCCTCTGCATGAAAAGAAGATTTTGGAGTGATTTATGGCTGTCATGCCAGGCTTCTCGGCACTGTCTGTCAGTTGAGCAGTTGATTTTGACAAGCTGCACTTCTGGGCCAGGGTTTTTTTTTTTTTGTTCCTACTTTTAGAGCTTTTAACATGAAATATTCAATCATGCCCTGTGCACAGCACAACTGATTCAGGTATCACACTTCAGAGAGCTGTGACCACAGTGTTGGGTCGTGAGCACATCCTGCATTTGTGGCTTCTGTGTGGCTGTGTATTTTCATGGAATTGGGGGCCACCTGCCTGTGACCTGGCAGTCCTAGGAGGAATTTTGTTGTGTCTTCCTCCAGCAGAATTGGGGTTAGAGGAAACAGCTCTCTAGAGTTTCCTGGGTCCATCTCAGGTACTGCAGCCTGCAGGTGTTTTTATGGATGTTCAGGCTGGCTGTCACTGCAGGTCAGCGCTGTGTTCAGTAGGAAGATCTCAGCTGGGATTCTCCAAGGAATTACTTTTGTTTCCGCGTTTTTTATACAGTTCCGTGTTGTGCTTGTAGAATCCCAGAGCTAAGAAAGAAATAATCCTGTGCAAGCAACGTTGGAGAGAAGTGGTTGTTTTATTTCCCAAACATCATCATTTCTCTTGAGAGACTGTTACGTGGCGTGGCATGAATTTTACTTCTGTGAAACACAGGGAGTCAGCAGAGAAGTCTTGGAGAACAAATTGGAGGGCAAGGATCCAACCCGGAGCTATGTCCACAGTCCTTCTCTTTCAGAGATTTTTGCTTAATTGCAGATTTTCTATTTGGTAGTTAATCCTTTAGTTTCTCTTTCTTGGCAGAATGTCTCGTCTTAAATTATTACTGTCAACACGTCCTTAGCCCTTCCTGCCCCTCCACCCCCTAATTGTGAGTGCTGTCTATGGTGCTTTGCTTTGCTGTAAAAGGCTGTGGTGTTTGCAGCTGAAAGCAAAGCCTGCTGTGAATTTCATATTTTATCCAAAAGACACAAGCAGCTCCCCATTAATATTATTACATTGACACCCTGGTTTTATAAACAGTGGAATGTTCTGTGGAATGGTTGTTATCCTGTGATTATGGCTCCATTAGGCACAGAAACAGATGGTTCCTGTCCAAGTACTTTTTATGTTGTCATTTCTAGCAGGAATAAAAGGGAATGTTGAATTTTCATCTCTTCAGTGGTGAAGCTGAAAAGGTCACATAGGCTGTGGTGGAGGAGCTCGTATTAAAGTGAGGTTGAGAGATCAAGCAGGAGGTGAAGTGGATTCATGGAATGGTTTTGGAAGGGGCCTTAAAGCTCATCTCATTCCACCCTGCTGCCATGGGCACCTTCCACTCTCCCTGGTTGCTCCAAGGCCTGTCCAGACTGGCCTTGAACGCTTCCAGGGTTGGGGAATGGTGTGGAATAGACTGGAGCAAGACAGAGCACGTGGACGCTGGAATGGGTTGTAGGTCAGTGGAGCAAGGCTGCAATTAGGGTGATCCTCAGATGGACAAACCACCAGGTTGTGTAGGATCCCCAGGTTTGGAAGAGGTGGGGCTCCTGCAGTGATGGAGAGGGAAGGGCCTGGAAAGTCCCTGCCTTCCTTAGCAGCCTGAACAGAGGTGGAATTGGGCCACAGATGTCCAGGAACTCTGCCAGGGTCCCATGTGGAGCTGAAGCAGCAGCTTTGCCCTGGGCACCTGTGTCCATCCGTGGCCTCCATGCTGCCTTTTTCATCAGGGGTGAAGTGGAACTGAGCACCTCAGGGTCCCCACAAATGACTGACAAGTCTAATTCCATACCCTCTGCAATTCTTACCTTGCTTTTTCAGGTCATGCATTTGTTTTGTCTCTTTTTTTGTAGGTTTGGGGTTTTTCTTGGGTATTTTAGAGTTGTGTATTAAATTCTGCTCTGTCCATGCCTAGAGAGAATTTAGCTGGCAGGATTTTTTCCTGTTGTGAGAACCAGAGAGTTCAAAGCTGGGCTTCTGTTTTCAGTGAGTAAGTCGGAGGATTTACCTGTCTTTTTGCATAGTAATAAACCCAAGCTAATTCTGTAGCATTAAGTGCTAATGAGAAATAAGGCAATCAAGTTTAGTTTGTTATTGAAAGTAATTCTGCTTCCACCTTGGAGAGACAATGGCCATTGCTGAGAGAAACTGCACAGTCACCTTTGCTTAGAATTTAATGCAGAATGGAAAATTAAAATATGATCTCACTCTCATTAAAATTAAGTAATTGATGTCATCATTCAATTACAAGATTTTTTAGGAGCTTTCGACAAATCTTTTCGGGTTGTTATTAAAACCTGACCAACCAGGGATCCTTAAATTGGAGGAAATGGGGGTAGTTCTCTGTTAGGTAGCAGAGAGGTAAGGGAGCATCTCAGGAAAATCCCCGAGTGGCAAACTCAGCCCTGAACTCCCAAAGGCAGGGTCCTTCTTCGTGGAGATTCCAGCTCAGGAAATCTTTCATCTCTTGCTCTGGGCTACAGAGCTGGAGTGGTGAAGGAGACTCGGAGTTTCGTGCTGGCTTCATCATTTTCAGAGTATGAATATTTAATTTAGGCTTCTTAAGGCTTTTAGCAGATTTATCAGGCTGCTTCCTGTGGTGGTGTATGTGAGGACAACTGGAGAAAACATTTGGATTCGCTTACAGTATGGAAGTAGGGTTATTTGTTTTGATTTATTACTGAAATACTTTTAAGAAGCTCATCTTGTTCTGTGAGTAACTTCCCCATAATCTTAAGCAGAAAACAGAACCAACAGTTCTTACTTTTCCAGTGCCAAGCAGTGTTTTGGTGACAGTGTCCAGCTTTTACTTGGTTAGGGCTGAAATCTGTTCATCCTGCTATTATGTGGTTAGAAGTTTATATAAATATTTCATCATTTTGGACCCGTTTTTACACTAAGTTTGATCTTGGAGGGATTGCACCTTGTTAGTGCAAATACACCATGGATTTTTTGCCTGCTATTAGGCATAAAGTTCTTTCTTTTCCAAATTCATGATATTCTGGTCAAGTGAACAGTGCAGGACAGGTCTGGTTGCCTTTCAGCACGTGAGAGCCCCTTTTGTTTGCGTTCTTTTAGTTTTTGTCAAGTTGCTGACTGTGTGCCCTTAAATAATCCTGCTGATTTCTCCATACTTCCTTCCCCCTACAAGCAAGACATTTGAGAAATCAGTTTATTTAAATTGGAAGAGGAGATATTGCACCCTGAGACAGGCAACGGGAAGAAAATTCTCTGTGGATTTGGATATAGCTGGTGAATAAGATCTTTTTTACTTTTGGGCCTGTTTATTTTGGTTCAAGGTCCACTGGTGTCAGTGTGGAAGGGATATATGTCCTCCTAGTTTTGTAAAAATATGTTTTGACCATGAGGTGCTGATAGAAAGCAAGAAAATTCCATGTGTGAGGATGTTTGTGATTGGAACAGCAGAAATATTGGGGTGATATCACAATATCCTGCGTAACAAGGGCAGTAAATTGGCTGTTCCTTCTCTTTATGGTAATGGGTATTTTTTCCTATTTAAAAAGGCCATTTTGCAGCAAAAACGGAATGTCATTCATTTTAAAGAACTATTAATGTGCTTTATTAATTAGGGTATGCTGAGAGAAAAGTCTCTTCTCCCCTGCAGCAGCTGAGTTCAGTGACTTTGGGGTGGATTTGGGTTCTCTTTTCTCTCGAGTTTGGCTCGTTATTTTGATCTTCCACGCAGCTTAAAGGCTTTCACATGAGCAGGATCTTGCCACATCCTGCTCTGCAGCAGGAACAAAGCTCTGCTGGAGCAGACGTTGACTCTGCCCAAAGAGCCCTGAACAGAAGTCGCCTCTCGCGTGATCCTTCTTGTAAAGAGCGTTGCAGCTGACAGGATAATGGGGTTTTTTAGGCCTGCTGGTGATGTGCCAACAGGGTTTCCTTAGCAGTGCCATTCTTTAAGGAGCTGTGGATGCTGATGTAAACACAACTGAAGGCTTCACACAGCCCGGACCGAGCGCAGGGCCTGGAATCTGCTGCTCATGCCATGCTGTGCAGGACATTTTTCTTCTGCTCTGTCTATTTAAATCTGCTTTCCCAGGCTCGTAGCCAGCTTGAATGGTTTGTTGTGCTGTTGAGTGCAGGAAAGCTGGCCTGGTGGCTGTGTGGAGGAGCTGTCCTGCTCCATGGGCAGCTTCCCTTTCCCAGGATACAGAATCCTCTTTGGGATGGGGGTGTGCAGAGCAGGTTTAAGGCTCTTGAACAAGGTGTTTTGGTTCCCACTAGTCAGGCTTGAAGGGAATGAGTAGGAAACCTGTGTGTGCTCCTGGAGCTGCTGCTGCCTCTGTCAGGAACGCGTTGGGAATTTGGTGGGAGTCTCCGCCAGTCAAATTACAGGTGTTGCACACTAATTGGAGGCTGGTAAAAGTTTAATAATTGTATTGCTTCGCCTTTAAGTAGTGGGATCCTGCTCTGGTGACTAATCCTGTTTAATAGTGACTGTCCTCGAGTGAGCACTTGGGAGTGCAGTGACTTGGGGCTCTGTTCCAGATTTCGGTGCTTTGGGAGAAAAAATGTATTTTATTCTCTTGAGCAGCCACCAGTTTGTCTGCTGCTTTTTCTATGGAATGGGAGTAACATCCTTATGAATACACCCTTGGTACTGGCTCCTAGGGAAAACCAGGGCAGGGAGGGTGTGGGATACGTGCCTCACCTCTAGATTTTTGAAAGATTCATTCTTGAGATTGATTGTTCACTGTGCTTGGTTGGTTCTGTTTTTTAGTTGGGTTTTGTTTGAGGAGGGATCTTCTAAGTGGAAGTGCCTCCATCAAGTTCTCTTTCTTTGTTTCATCATGCATAATCATCGACCTCATTGCTGTAACTTGGAATAGCACTATCCCATCTGGAAATACATAATTACTGTGCAGGGTGAGGTGCCAACTGGGTTAGGTTCTGTGCTGTGTGTAAGGGCAGGTCGGAGTTGCTGAATCCTTGGTGTGAGCAGCTGTGTTTGATCACTAGATAGGGCAGTAATTGCTCTTAATTTCTTTCTTCTCCCCTTCTTGCATCTTATTCAAGAATCTAGGATTTATTTAGGAAAAGTAAATTTGCAATTCCAGCTCGAGTGAAGCGGGTATCCAAACTGCCTTTTGGTATGGTTGGACAAGGTGTTGCTGTGGAATCAGGATGGGAGGACAGTTACCAGCAAGGAGTCCCTGTGGCACTTGGCTTGTGTTAAAAATTGAAGCCAATAGAATTATTAAATATTGACACCTGAATGCCAAGAAAAGGTAGCTGACAGGAGTCACACACAGGATTAAAACCCACAGTGACCTCTGTTTTAATCTCTTTGGGTGCCAGCATGGTTTTGTCTTTGTTTTAATTCCTGGGCTAAAACCAGGCTTGATTTGGAAAATCATTTGTCCACACTTGTCTATCCTTTGTAAAAGTGCAGACTGCCAGAACAGGCAGAGTTTGTGTGTAATCTCTTGTTGGGCTGGACAGGCAACTCCTGGGAGAGTGTTATCAGCACTCCCAGCTCAAACAATTCAGTGTGTACCTGGAGGGTGACAATGCTCTACCCGCCTGAATCGAGTGCTGAATCACAGGGCTGTCACAGTTTAGTCATTTCCTGGGAAACTTTGCTTTTCAGTCTGGTGGGAGAGAGCGAGGTCTGCGCTTGCACCGGGGATTGAATACTTGGGAATTTCTGTGAGCAGGTGGTTAGTCAGCAAAAAGAATTGTTCAGGGCAGAATCACTTCAGCTGGGTTATTTAATGCTCTGGGAGTTGTCTTGCTTTACTCAGCTCAGCTGGTTCTTGGGTGCGTGTGTGACACTGTCTGTGTCCCCTCCTGCAGATTGTTCTGGGTACTAAAACCCTGCAGGGCTCCTGCCTCTCCACTCACATGGTTCTCACTGACTCTGTTAAAAATAGACGAAAACATTTATCCTGAACAGATTTTGTAAAATCCTGCATGTGACAAAGCCTTGGGTTTGTTGCCTTCAGAAGGGACAATGCATTTTCCCCTGATGACAAGTGGTAGCTATTTCAAGGATTTTTAGTTTTTATGCCTAGGATGGGGTTACATGCAAGATTTTTTATTTGTATATGGGATTCAACTGTTTATGTGCATGTGCTGCACATAAATTTTATGGGTAACATAACATTTATATGGCTGCACTTCACAATAGAATATCTCATATAAAGTTGACTTTGGTGATTTAATTTTGTAGGTGTTGGTTGGAGGCAGTTGAGCAGAGCCTGTGTTTCCAGTTATCAGGGCTAACACAATTAACTGATGGAGTTGAAGATTTTAAGAGTTTATCTTCAAGAATCTTTGAAGCCTTTTAAAAAACATCTTGCCTTTTGGAAAGGTAGATGTTAGCTGTGCATTGGCAGCATGATTTGTGTGGCTGATCACAGAGTCACAGAATCACCGAGGCTGGAAAAGCCCTCTGAGGTCATCAAATCCAGCCTGTGACTGATCCCCACCTTGTCCCCAGCCCAGAGCACTCAGTACCATGTCCAGTCATTTTTTGGATACCTCCAGGGATGGGGACTCCGCACCTCCCTGAGCAGCCCCTTTCAGTGTTTAACTGCCCTTTTCATGGAGAAATTCCTCCTGATGCACAAGGGCATTTTGCATCCCCTTGTCCCAGCTGGGGATCTGAAAGGCAAAGTCTTTCTGGCTCTTTAGTTGTTCCGTAGAGGTGAAGAAGAAGACCTTTGACCAATGTACCTGAGGAAGTCCTTTAAATAAACTGTTATAGAGATACCAGGACACGATGATGCTTGTGAGCCACACACGGTCACGGTGAGCACGTTCTCATGTCTACTGTGAGAGAAGAATCAGCCAGAGCACAGTTACACCCTCGAGAGGCTCTTTTATTCCCAGTCCTAGCTCCCAAAGCCCCTGAGATCTCATTTTGCTGACCCTGGGTAGTGCTATTTTCAGCAGAAATGTCCGTGCAAAGTTACCAGATGTGTCTTTGTGTGGGGGAGGGAGGCTTTGTGGCTGAGGCTGAGCTGGTGACACCTCCTTGTCACTGATGCCCCCAGCCCAGGTGTACAGAGGGGACTGAGCCCTGCCCTTAGCTCACCCACTTGGTGATGCATCACATATGGCCTCGAAGATTACAGCTGGAAATACACAGCCCAGACGGGTGAACCGAGGACACTGGATCTGCTGCAACTCGGAAGTGCTGCTGGAAGATAAAGAGATTCTTCAGAATAGTTTCAGGAGTTGGATTTACTGCTTAAAGTTAAAACAACAACAAAAAAAAACCCCTTAAGGTTTATGGCACCCAGTGAATGACCTGGGGAGAAGAGCACCTTGTGACCTGGAATGACCCAGACCTTGAACACAGGGCAGCCCTGCCACAGAAACCTCATCTCGAATGGAATTCTTTTGAAATAATAAATATTGAGATTAAAATAGTTTTAATTTGGTAAAACAACCCTCCTAAACCTTTAGAAAAGGGTTTTGGAAGTGTAGAACAGAGCCCCCACAGTGCTCCAGCCAAGTCGGCTTGTTCTGTGTGTGTAAATTAATCTGGAGCTGATCTGTCTGTGAAACTTTTAACACTGAAGCTGGAGCAGTTTAATGCTTGTGCCCAACAAACACAGCTTTGTGAGCCCTGCTGGGTTTTCAGTGCCCTATTCATGCTCCTAGTGGGAATACAATGGTGCTGTTAAAGGGAAACCACCGAGCCCAAACCTCTGCTGGTTGTTTGGTGACAAGAACAGTGAGTAAGGTGTTGTTTCTCTCAAGAAATCAGAGTTTTGCTGGAAGACTGTTCGTTCATAGACCTTGCTAAGAAGGAAACCTGATATACGGCTTCACCCAAAGGAAGGAGGAGGGAATCTTTGAAGCTGCATCATCATTTGGCCTCAAACAGAACAAGGCAGTTGTCTAAACTTGTTTCAAATGTAGTTTTTGTGCTGCAGTTGTAGGTAAGAGTGGTAGGAGGAGTTTAAGGCCATTGCACAGTCTATTTGAGCACACAGCCTTAGAAAAAAAGGTTTAAATGTTGTTTTTAGGCTTGCTGAAGCCTGAAATTGAGGATGTCTCAGTTTTAACCCTTGGTAAAACCATTGGAGAGAGAGTGTAGGATGTCTGGAAGCTGCCAGTTCTCCAGAAACATCACAGAAACCCAGACTGACTTGAGTTGGAAGGGAACTTAAAGGCCATCCAGTGTCACCCCCTGCTATGGGCAGCGACACCTTTCCACTGTTCCAGGTGGCTCCAAGCCCCATCCAGCCTGGCTTTGGACACTTCAGGGATGGAGCTGGCACAGCTCCTCTGGGCAAGCTGTGCCAGGCCCTCCCCACCCTCACAGGGAGGAATTTCTTCTTTAAGAAAGGTGGGAAGCAGCTCTCAGAACATAAGTGAGTGATGACAGCATTCCTTACCAAGTCCTGGCCTGATGTTGTGCCCATTTTTTGCCCAGGCCACAAGTGCACTTAGTCCTCACTTTGGATTTCAGTCACACTTGAAAGGCCTTATCTGGAGGTGACGTGCAGCAAAAGAACATTCTGGACTTTCAGCAGCACTTCTGCTCTTCATTGCCTCGATGTTGGTACTCCAGGCTCAAGCCCTGCAGACCCAGACTCTGTGTTCTGCTCTTTCAGAGCAGGTTTGAGGTGATAAAACCACAGGGAGATGTTGCCTGTCCTGGGCCTGGACATGAGCAAGGAGTAGGCAGGAAAGGCCAAGTCACTAGGTCGTTCATAGAGGTGAGACCTGAAATTCAGATGAATCAGTGATAATGGAATAATTTTAATTATTTTTGTTACAATCTTGTTGTCGTGTTTGCTTTTAGTACAATAGCTGTCTGTGTTTTGGGGCTAATAGAAGTACCAGAAGCACCACCAGGATTCCCTGGTAGCACAAATTGTTGGAAACATCAACAGATTTTTTTTTAAAGCATACAGACATTTTTTTAAATGCACACAAACTGCTTTCCAATTGGAATCTTTTCCTTGCTCAGCCCAGTGTTTGGAGGCCTTGTTGGGGAGATGCTGTGCCCTACGTGATCATTTTCCTTAATTTCTCCACTGTAGTAATTATGGTTTTGTTAGACAGTAAATGATTCAGTGTTCTCATTCCATGGGGGAAGGGGAGCAGGGATGTTGAAAGAGGAGCATTGTCTGAGCTAGCAGGATTAGCGGGTGTTACCACCTTGCACTGATTGAGCACCACTGGTTAGAACAGATCATCAGCGCTAATTGCTGAAAAGCAGTCTGGCGTCACCGGCCGGGTGGGGAGCGAGGCTCCCGGGGCTTCTCCGGGGCAGGATTTGAATCCAGGTGTGACATCCAGGCTGCTCAGGTGTCCTTCCCTGCGCGCTGCCATTGCACGCTCATCCTTTCCCTTGCACTCCCAACCATCAGAACATTGCCGATGGATTTGTGCAATGAGGATCGATTCTATACTTTCTCCCAAGAAATTAGGAGAATCAGATGATGATTGTGGTGGTGGGGGTTTTTTTACACCTGCTGTGTTCCAGGGCACTGGTTACCTGGGCAAGCTGAAGACGTTGCTGCACCGGAGCTGTCGCTGCAGCAGGGGTGGCAGGAAGGAGGAAGAACCTCTTCCTCCAGCACAGCAACAGCTCAGCTCGCTCTCATCTCTCCTCTAAAACCCCTAAAGCTGCTTCCCTTTGAGCAGAACCCCATTTCCTGGGCAGGGCCTCAGCCTGGGGAGGCTCAGCCTCAGCTCACTGCGGATATGGATAAATTCAGAGTGAACGGAACAGAAATGGGTGGTGGCTGGGAGGGAGCCAGGAGAGTCTCAACACTGCTGGTGTTTTAATTTCTTCCTTGGGAATGAACAAACACCATTTTACAGCCAAATTATCAGCTCTCATTTGCTTTGCTGGTGTTTCTGTGTGGTGCCCTGTCTTGCATCTATCTGGAGAGGGGTTGTGGTTCTCGGGGTGGGTTTTGAGCTCTCTGGAAGAATTTAGCACCCCAGATGTCACAGAGTGTTTTATTTATGGAAGGGGGTAAATGATTGACCAGGTTTATGTCAGAGGAGTGAATGGTTCCAGAGTTTGCAGCCCTTTTGTCCTGGTGCTCTTCCTGTGGCTGTAATTTATGATATTCCATGAGGAAGTCCATGTTTGTGTCCAGATCTCACCACTTCCATTTCCTGTAGATCAGCAGAAAAGGAATAGGCTGAAAGAAAACTTCTCCCCTAGCGATTCTTTTGTGTCTGTGTCAGTGGATTGGTACCAAATTTGGACTCTGCATGACCAGAAAAGAGGTTTTATTCCATTATTTCATTCCACCTGTGCCATGTGTCAAAGGCACACTTGTTCCCAAGGCTGGCCGTGCCAATTTGGTTGTGACAGTTGTGGTTGCAGTATTCAAATCATCACAGCCGTGATGACGTGCACCCATGGCTGCACATGAGCTTTTTCCTGAGAGGACAATCCCTGTGTCTTGCTGGAGCTTTATTTCAGGTTATTGTGGTTTGGGTCACACCTGTGTGGATGGTGCTGCAGAAAGAACTCAGATTTTTCTCCTTCCCCAAACCTTTTAGTCCCTGCTGCCCGGTTGCACTTCAGTAGGGCTGGTCTCAAAATTGAGACTTTACATTTTCAAATCCTGTGTAGGTATTTGGCACTGTCAATCTGTCAAAATAATGGTTGATCTATTTTTTAATGTTATAACAACATAAAAATTCAGATGTAATTGGAAGTTCAGCCAGGGAGTCCCAGGAATCTATCAGCTTTATTATATTTATTGCTTGAATTTTTCTTCTTGGAACTTCCCTGCTTTTGCCAAATAGCATTAGGCTTAATTTTTTTATTGGCTTATGCTCAGAGAATCCTTTTTACAACAATAATTTCAATCACGTGCACCACGTGGCAGTTGAGGTTTCAGGTAGTGCTGTGGCCTGAGTTAGCTTCTTGTTTCTCAGGAGGATCTCACCTTGCCTTCAGATTTCCAAATCAAGCCTGGGAACCATACTGCTTCCATTCCAGTGTGGATGGGTTTGTTTTATTGGTGGGATATTAGTGTGGAACAAGTAATTAGAGAGAATTCTCAGTTTCCCAGCATGTGAAACAGAATGGGGTGCTGGTACTACGTAAAGTTCTGGTATTTGTTCATAATGTACTTACATTATTTGTATATGTTATATTCCTTATTAATTCCACCAATTTTCTGTGGCAAATGTTTCATTACATGTAGTGTGTAACCACCAATGTGAAGAGTACAATTAAATCTTGTGGAGAAATTAATCACAGAATAACAAGCTCTGAACAAACCAGTGGGTTGGCTTGTAAGGAGAAATCCCTCCCCTTTCTGTGTACCTGTGCTTTCCTGCAGCATCCACCCCTGGATGTCTCCCAAATGGACATTGCCAGAGTGCTCTGGCAGCCCAAAGGGTCACCTTGTCCTGGGGGCTACCAGGGCCAGTGAGCAGGGTGAGTGTCACCTGAGCTCTGCACTGCAACCAGGCACTGAAATTACTGCTTTGCTTGGCATTTCAGTGCATCATGGACATTCTCCCTTTCAGCTGCTGGATTTGTTTGGACTTGTTGGGCCCTGACTCAAACATAGTGTTGGAGGAGTGAGATAAAATTCTGTGTGCAGATGCACACCCTGCCCTGAGCAGCACAAGTCAGAGAGGGATGGAATCATGGAATGGTTTGGGTTGGAAAAGCTCATCCTGTTCCATCCCCTTCCACGGCAGGGACACTTTCCACTATCCCAGGTTGCTCCAAGTCCTGCCAGCCTGGCCTTGGACACTTCCAGGGATCCAGGGGCAGTCCCAGCTTCTCTGGGCACCTGTGCCAGGGCCTCAGCACCCTCACAGGGAGGAGTTTCTCCCCAGGATCTTATCTAAACCTCTGTCAGTCTGAAGCCACTGAGTCCCACTCCAGCTCTGGAAGTCCTGGTCTCAGAGTTTGAAGTGCCACTGGCATTTGAGGGGTGGAGTCCATTCCCTTTCCAGGCATTCCACAAATCACCTTTGGAACCAAACTGGGCACTTAGCTGGAATGTTTTAGCAGACATTGGTGGTGTTGGGAGGCTTAGAGCCTGAAGCCTGTAATCCCCTTTGTGCTGTGGAGGGGACTGGCAGGAGGATCCTGTTCAGGGCAAACCCCGCAGCCGGAGCTGCTCTGGGGCTGAGGCTGCTCCCTCTCCGTTTAGGCTCACAGCAAAGAAAACATCCTGTTTTGATCACTCACTTCTTGTCATCCTGTAACTGTGGCTTGATTTTAGCTTGATAGCAAATAATTCTGTTTTCTTAGTGCTGTGTGTTTGATGGCTCCCCATTTCTGGGAGATGGGAGTTTGTGAGTGCCGGGCAGGCTACGAAGAGGCTTGAAACGCTGCAGGGCTGTTTGTTTTAATCCCTCCAAGGTTCCAGTCTTTCTTGTGGTTCTGATGTAATGTGAGAAATTAAAACAAAAGACAGCAGCCAGATGGTGCATCTCCAGGATCAGACAGATTAGTTTTTTAAAAGAGGGAAAAGTTTACAAATGCTTATTCTGGTCTCTAGAGTAATCACTCTAATAATAATCACTCCAGAGGGGATTCTCCCCCTCTGCTCAGCCCACCTGGAGGTTTCTGTCCAGTTCTGGGGCCCCCACCATAAGAAGGATGTGGAGCTGTTGGAGCAGGTCCAGAGGAGGCTATGAGGTTGATAAAAAAGGGACTGGAGCACCTCCCGTATGGAGACAGGCTGGGAGAGTTGGGAACATTCAGCGTGGAGAAGAGAAGGTGGTGTGGAGACTTCACAGCTCCTTCCAGTGTCTGAAAGGGCTACAGGGAAGCTGGAAAAGGACAATTCACCAGCAACTGCAGTGACAGGACAGGGGCAATGGGTTCAAACTGAAAGAAGGGAAGTTTAATTGACATATATGGAAGAAATTGCTCCCTGTGCGTGTGGTGATTCCCTGGCACCTGGATCATATCCACCCTTGTCTCAGTTTTTGGACATCCCCTAAGCAGCTGCTGCAGTGGACTCACTTTGTTTGCTGTTTGATTAGTTGAAGATGAGGCTCTGAGTTTGCACTTCCCCTTCACCCTTTGGGTTGGGAATTATCCCACTTTGTTCGCATAAGTTGTTTTTTGTGGTTACAGAATATTTTCATGCACTCCCAGTTTCCCTTTTTAGTTTTTCACTGCTTTGATATTCCATTTAGATAGCTGCTGTGATCCAAGTTATTGCATTTAAATAGTGGATAGTGTAGGTCTCTGATCCCAAGGGAAACTGCAGAAGTTCTGTAATATGGAGCTTTGAAATCTTAATGTGCTCGGATTTATTGAGTTTCAGGTTTTCTTCAGGTGTGTTCAGGTGAAACCTTAATGGCACTGAGAAAAAAGCAAGCAGACCTCAAATTGCAAAATTCTAATGTGATTAAATGAGGTTTCTTTGCTTGTTTTTAGGGGACATCACACAGAAGGGGTATGAGAAGAAGAGAGCAAAGCTGCTGGCTCCGTATGTTCCACAAACCCAAGGTAGGTCCTTGTTTTGGCTGGAATCACCTCCCACTCCGTTGGCTCCTCAAGGGCTCTGGATCAATCATGAAGGTCCTCAAGAACCATTCTGGAAACATTCTCTAAAATATCCGTGCTGTGTCCTTCTTAATGCCTTCTTGAAGAAACATTAGGATTTTTATAATTTGTTGCTTTATTTTGTCAGAGTAGCTGAAATCACCTCCTTCAGGTACAATTGTTTCCTTTGGTTCAGAGATCCAGAGCAGCTCAGCTGGTTGTATGTGGGATAATTACATTTAATTGTAAACTGAAGGACGTGGCTAAATATGTGTCTAATCATTATTTTAGGGCTTACCTGGAATAATTGTTACTGATATGCTGAGATGTTCAGCCATTAAAACCTGATGTGTCTGGTTCTGATTTCAGGCAGTGACTGGCTATGACAGGGAGTCATGGATGGACCTACTGGAATTTACTGAGCCCGGTCTACTGCCAAAAAAAAAAAACTGATAAAGAGTAAAAGCTCAAAGTGCATTTATTGCCCATCAACACCACGGGACTGGGGGAAATGACAGCAGCTCCCTTCAGGCACTTGATGGGGGAAAATAAAGTTGTCATGTGGCAACTTCCTGACTCTCCCACCCCAAACCACTGCCCAGTTCCTGCTCTCTAGCTCGTTCTCAGGTCGGATTTGGTTGTTTATTCACCTCAAGGTGGGGCGCTTTGAGATTGGGTTTTATACAGTGTATTCTGTCTGAGCTGAAGGGAGCAAGGCAAGCAAAAATGCAATTTAGCCTTCAAAATGGAGATTTTGTAACAAACAGCTCTCCAAGTGCTGAGGGCTCCCTGGAGCAGGATGTGATGGGAATCTCAAAGACTTGGTTGCTGCCTATTTATCAAATCTATTTCTGTTACTTAAAGAAACCAAAAACTAATATACACATGACTAATCCCTCTTGATAAGTAGGTATTTGTTGAGCAGGTTTTACAGTCCTCAGGCTAGCATTTGTGCCAGTGGAGATCTCGAGCCTGAGGAGGAAGTGGGGAATCCTTGGGTAGTTCAGGAACTCTTGGCAGCCCTGCTTTTGTCTCGAGTATTCTGGAGTCTGAAGATGATATAATCCTGGCCCCAACCCTGGCACTGTGCACATTTGATTTGTCTCAGAAAATGTGTAATTAGAAGGGGGGAAAAAGTGTTTGGCAAGACTGGGCTCTGCTCTGTTAATTGTGGGGCTTTGAGAGCTGCCAGAGGAGCTGAAGTCCAGGCAGAAGCCTGGGATGATGGAGGTCACCAATTAACCCAGAGGTTTGATTGCCCTTCCGGCCCAGCTCTGCAGCTTTTTATCCATCTCACACCCAGCTGCCCCAGTGTCTGGGAATCTCCTGTTGTAAAAACCCCGTGGAAGTCATGCGTGAGGGATTCAGAATCAGGTCACCTTGGTAATGAGAAGAAAATTCATTTAGTCCACAACAACAACAACAACAACACCACCACCACCAACAACAAAATACTTAGTGCTGGCATTTCATGCCATTTCTGTGAGCATTGGGCTGGTGTTGGCTGATGGAGTGTCTCCATTCCATGGATGTGAAATGAGAGGAAGGGAGGGGGTGACGTGTCAGGGCATGTCAGCACGAGATCATTTTGGAGATTCTTACTGCTTGATCTGCTCTCCATTCACATAGCCTCAGGAGTTAAGGCAGCACTGTTAATTACCTAAAGATGCATTTTTTTCCTGATGCAGTATCCATTAAGGTCCATCTAGCTGCTAACTCCTAAAATCTCTGCAGTCTGCAGATCCCAAAATCTGAAGTCCCTAATTCCAGGGAGTTCTCCATGATGGGGGTCAGCAGCAAGCACAGCAAATGAAGCCTGTGGAGTTGGGCCAGGTGTCCCTGGGTTCTGGGAGTGTGTTCAGGCTGCCCTGGAAACCCTGGAGGCTCAAGGTGGTTATTTCCATGTTTTTATGGGTATGTAGCTTGAAATAAAGCATCTTCAAGGAATAGCCAGTCCAGCCCCAGCACTGCTGCTGCATTCTGTTTGCAGACAGTGGAGTTACAGGTTTGCAGCTGCTTCCTTGTGCATGTGGCACTTGCTCTCCTTGTTATTCATGCAAACATTTATCCTTGTTGATCTTCTAATGGTTCAGTCTCTGAATCTCTAAATCATTGGCCCTTCACCAAAACACAGGAATCACAAAGCAGTCAATTCTCATTAGAAACTGAAGACAGTCAACAAATCCATGGCATCCTTCAAAGCCAATCTAAAATAATTCTTTTTTCATCTCTCTGTCATATTTGTCATGTTTCTGCCAGCAGAAAGTGCAGCTGTAGCAGGATTATTCTGAAGGGAGCTCTAAATAAATCACCTGTCACCTGCCAGGCTTGGCTCACTTGTGCTGCTTTGTTGTGTAACCATCAGTGATTTACTCTCTTTCCTCCTCTGTGTCTGAACGCTTTGTGAGGCCACTGGAACATGTTATTATGTCAGAGCAAAATATTGAAACAAAGAGCTTGTTCTCTGTGTGTCATGTCACTTAGAGCCACCTCTGATCCCTTCCTAACTGGAATGTCATGTTTGCCCTGTGATGCCTCACGGAGAGATGAGAGGCTTTTACAAGACTTACGGAAGAGAACTGAATATGAATTTAATAATTCATTTAAATACTGTTAAATCTGCTGCTGACATCTAGTGGGTGCCTGAATTTGTAAATACTCGAGTGATCAGAAAACATGAAGCTTTTCTCTTTGGTCTGTGAAGTCATGTTGGTTTTGGATCAAAATAAAACTGGGCTGGGTTTGGCAAAGGCAGATAAATGCTACAAAGGTGTTAAACTGGTTATCAAGATGAGGAATTAAAAAAAAAAGTCTTTGTACAGGAGAGATACTGAGGGGCTGGGGTATGTCCAGAGATGGGAACAGAGCTGGGGAAGGGGCTGGGGAACTCCTGAGGGAGCTGTGGGGGCTCAGCCTGGAGAAAAGGAGGCTCAGGGGGGAATTTTCACTGCACAACTCCTGACAGGAGGGTGGAGCCAGGTGGGGGTCAGGGGGTCTGGGTTGGACATAGCAGGAATTCCCCCATGGAAAGGGGGGTCAGGAATTGGAGCTGCCCAGGGAGGTTTGGAGTGCCCATCCTGGAGGTGTCCGAGGACGGGCTGCAGGTGGCACTCAGAGCTCTGGGCTGGTGACAAGGTGGGCATGGAGCCCAGCTTGGGCTCGATGGTCTCAAGACTTTTCCAGCCTGAAGAATTGTGCAATCCTGTGGAGATTGCTGCAGCTAGCTCAGGGTGATTTGCTGTTATTGTGAGTCCCTGAGCTCAAAGCATTCACCTGAAGTTGTTTACCTAAAACCACACACCTCAAAAGTGGTGTGACTGGATTGGAAACTCAGGATTTGTGGTTTCCTCTCCATTTCTCTGATCCTTTGGTAGTTTGTGAGAATTCCAAAGCAGCACATACAGATGACACAGTTGCTCTTGGTTTTGCATGACTCCAGGTGACAGCCTGGAGGAAATTACAGCTGGGTGACCTCTGGGTTTTAATTTTCAAAACTTCCCTCTGACACACAGATTCATTTTAGAATTGAACCTCCAGTAGCAACAACTCCAAGTTGCTCTTGCTGAATTATGTAAAATTATACTGTTTATCAGATTATCTATTTTCCTTCCTGTTTTAATGGGATAAACAAACTTCTTCTGGATGATAAAGCCACACGCTGGACATGCTGAAAGCAGAACCAGACAGCTGGAGGTCTCCTTGGGTTTGTGATTAATGGGAACAGCAAAGGCTCTTGCTGCTGGTTTATTATTGGTTTTTTTCCAGTCAATAACAAGCTGGTCACTGGGACGCTGAGTGACAAACCAGCTTTGTGACATCCATGGCCCTGTCATGGGAGAAGGGAAGAGTGTGGTCCAAAAAACCTCCTTCTATTTCCCTCTCCCTGTTTTCCAGGGGTTGATCCAGCATTACAGAAGGAATCCAAACCTCAGATGCCCGTTCCATCTGCAGCTCCAGCCTCAGCATCATCCTCCTCATCCTCATCCAAATTCCACCGAGCTCGCTCAGGGGGAGCCAGAGATGAACGTTACCGATCTGGTAAGGGCAGGGACAGGAGTTCCCTGGATGGAACTTCACTTTTGTTCATATCTTTTGGGGCCTGAAGGTGTCCTTGGATCACAGGCCCAGAGGGGTTGTTTTGCCTAACTGAAATGTGAAGCCAGTTAACTCCGCTGTACGTGGAGCTCAGAGCTTTGCACTAACCCAGCACAGGGTTTGAAAACTAGAAAAACTGCAATGTTGAGGCATCCCCTTGGTGTTGTGCTGGTGCTGAGGCACTTCCCTCTCGCAGACATCCACACGGAAGCGGTCCAGGCGGCGCTGGCCAAGCACAAGGAGCAGAAGATGGCCCTGCCCATGCCCACCAAGCGCCGCTCCACCTTCGTCCAGTCCCCAGCAGATGCCTGCACTCCCCCAGGTGAGGCTCTGTGGCATATAGCTAAAAACCTTATTAAAAATAAATCCTAAAATATTTATTTATTATTTTTATTTATTTAAAATATCTAAAAGAATTATAAATATTGTAATTAAATTTCTACATAATTATAATATATTTATAAAATTGTAACTTTAGCCTACTACTTCAGCTAAGTAAAACTAACAGTTAGGCTTTTATGTTCCGTGTAAAAAAATTATAAAAATCAATTTACATAGCAATCTATTCTTGTTAAAAAAAAACAGTTTGCAGCTATAAAGAAGGAAATTCTACCCATAAGAATCCTTAAAGAAAATACATAAACATCTGTGGAAAGAAAAAGCCGTAACACGTACACACACAAACACCCTCTAGCCAATAAATTGAGTAGCAAAAAAGTTACTAGCCAATTAAAGTTAAACACAATAACTTTTAAAACTATATAAAAATAGACTGTAGCATTAAAAATTCATCTTTTCTGCATTAAAAAAGCCCTAGAATCCTGTCTGTTTCTATTACAACAAGGCTGTACTGGGCTGTCCAGGGATGCACCTTCCAAACCAAGGGGCTGCAGTGCTCCCTCCCAGTGTTGCAGCTCTTCAGGGAGTCTGTCAGTCCTCTCTCATGGCTGGAAGTGACCTCTCTTCCAGGAGTTCTTTAAGAACCACGCGGTGGGATCCTGGGGATGTCCTTGGATGGTCCTTGTGGGTCCAACCTTGGACCTTGGATGGTCCTTGTGGGTCCAGCTCAGGGTGTTCCATGGTTCTGTGGTTCAAACTGGCCAGAGCTGAGCAGGTCTGGACTGAGGCCACTTCTTCCTGTTTCTGATGGATAATTCACATCTTGATGTCATGAATGTTTAATGCTCAGCACACAAGAGGAGGGTTTGCAGTGATGTTCGTTTCTGGGCAAGGCCCTCAGAGGGGTCTGGTGGGATTCCAGACTTGCAGGACTTCTCTCACGCCTGCCGTGTGCTGGCTGCAGCAGAATCCCTGGTGACACAGTGTCTGTCACGATGCATGTGCAGCAGAAATCAATAACCCTCTGTTTTCCAGCAGCTGGATGCACTGATGACAAACAAGTCCGTGTGGTTTTTGGCAGTGATTTCTATGTTGTGTCTCATTGTGCAGAAGCATCGCAGCCATTTGGATTGACAAAGTCATCCAAAATGTTATGAATCCACATCTCCTGGTGAATTCATAGCTCTGAAACTGCTCTGCTGGGCCACGTCACTCCTCCTCCTCCTCCTTATTTCCTGTTTTATCACACTTCCTTTTTCCCTTCCTTTCTCGGGGGGCTGATGCATGTTCCTGGTGTCTGCTTGGGTCTCAGCTCTGTGCTCACTTGTCCAGGACTGCAGCACATCCTGTGCTGGGGGAGTCACACCAGTCGAGGTCAGCACTCAAGCATGGCTGGAGTCAGCCTTTGCCTCAGCTCCTCACTCCGTTCCACTCTGGCAAGTGATAGAACATGATTTAGTACTTTGATTTACCACTCCAGTGTAGGCAGAAAATCACTTTGAAGAACACCTAAATTTTAGGCTAAAGCCACTTGTGTGTTTGTGTTTAGCACTGTACAATTCAACATCTCAAGAACTGAGTGCTTGCTTCGTGGTAATTAAATAATTAGTTCACAGTTTTGGGACAGCTGAGATATCTGTGCTCTGGGACACACAGGAAGCAGTTCCTTGCTGTAGATTTCTGTTTTGTTTTGGGGTTGGGCTTTTTGTTTGTTTTCTGCCATTGAAAGGGCCCCATTTAGAGCCCAGACAAAAGCATTTTCTGCTGTGGCCTTGGCACAGTTGTCTCCTGCGTTTTCTTTGTTCCTGGGACTTTGCAGTTTGACAACGACCCTGACCCTTCACTTTCCAGTTCAGAATGACCAGAGTTAGGCAAAACAGCATCTGATACTATGGAATGTGAATGGAAAAGTAATGAGAGTTAAGTTCTAGGCTTGGAGACCCCAGGGGAAGGATGTTGTCTGAGGAGGTGAATCAAACAGGGGTGAGTGTGTTCCCACCAACAATTCTGCTGCTTTAACCTCTGGTTTGGCCAATGTGGAAAACAGATCTTCCTGTGAAAGCCTGTGCTGTTGATATGTGATTGGAAAGAGCATGTTCAGTGCCATGTGCTTTTCCCTAAGCAGCTAGATTTTCTTTCTGCTTCCACACAGACACGTCTTCTGCCTCCGAGGACGAGGGCTCGCTCAGGCGCCAAGCTGCTCTCTCTGCTGCATTGCACCAGAGCTTACAGAATGCTGAGTCTTGGATCAACCGATCTGTTCAGGGGTCATCCACATCCTCATCAGCATCCTCTACACTTTCCCATGGAGAAGGCAAAGGGACCAGTGGGTCACTAGCTGATGTATTTGCCAATACTCGAATAGGTAGGAGCTGGGTACCAACAGAACAATCGCTTCGAGTGCAGACTGTGTTGATAAAGGTGGAGTTGTCCCTTGCAGAAGGGAAATTCAGAGCAAGAGTTTAGCTGGTGTTGATGGAACTTGCTAGGATTGGTTGGAGTTGCACCTTCACGCTGTTGTTTTCCTGAAGAATTTCAGAAGATTGAGGTGGTTGTAAAAGGGAGAGTGGGGAGCAGGAGCTTCTGGAAGCAGGGAGACTCCAGGGACAGTGTGGACAGAGCAGGAGGCACAACTCTGTGTCCTGTGTTGCGTTATGTCTCCAGCTCTTGGGAGCTCCCATGGGTACAAAGCTGCCCAGTGCAAGTGACATTTTCATCTGTGTCCTGACGAATCCCTCAGGGGTGTCTGTGCCTGTGGAGTGGGGAAATGCTGTGTTTAACATCCTCATTTTGCTCTGAGCCCCCATGGTTTATTGTCTACGTTAGATCAGGAAAGAAAAAGAATCAAATCCAGCTCTGTGTGTGAACAAATGAGCCTGTCATTAAAAAACAGGGTTAGAGGAGTAAAACTTTAGCCCAGCTCTTTGTGGCTGTCTGAGGAATAACCAGAGCATCCAGGTACTGAGGAGATGGAGCAAAATCTACAGATCTGGATACCCCGGGCTCAGTTTTCTGAGGCTCTGAGGTGCTCCTTGCTGCTGATGCTTCTGTATGAAATGGCCAAGTTTGTTTTTGCTCTGTGTATGTTTGTCCTTTTTAGCTGCTGGTGAGGAAATTCCTGCACCGTAGGACATTGTCTGTATTTCATGTGCTCTCTGCTTCTGCTTAACTGGGTTGGGGCAAGCAGTGCTTAGAAGTGCTGGTGATTTTATCTTTCACTTATTTATCTTTTTATTGCTGTTATTTTTGTTTGTTTATTTGCTGGGATGCAAATTGTTTCCTGAAATGGAAAACTGAGGAGATTGCCCATAAAATGTAGTCAATATAATTAATGTCTTTGAAGCAGAGAGGCTGTTTTTAATTGGAGCATGCAGAAGGCCACATTACCTTTTGCAGTGAATTAAGGTAACACAGCTTTTTACCTCCAGAATATCTACTGTCTAATCTAATTAGTGTCTTATGCAAAATAGAAGCTTTGAATCTTTGTCAGGATTCTATTTGCCACATTCATACCTTGTTAACACCTGGTTTAAATGAATAGAGCTCTCACATACATAATTCTGTACATCTCTCTCTTGAGAGCAATAAAAAGTCCTGCAGATGTTTGGATTGTACAAATCCACGTCCTTTCCAGTGATTTTAGAAGTTCAGTGCATGAGAAATATTCCTTGCCACTGAGTCTTCAAAGGGATGCAGAAATGAGCGGTTTTTTCTCCTTAGAAAAAGGGAAGTCGACACAGAATCAACCACAAAACCCTGTCAGTGGGAATTTGGGATTTGACTTCAAATTATCTGTAAAACCCAACCCATAGTTTCAGATTGTTGAGTTTTTCCTTTGTAAGCAGCAGCTGCTGGTGCTGTTAAGCCAGAATAGAATATTCTTGCCCGATCACATGACTGAACCTGCTGGGTTGTGTAAAGAAACCCCCCATTAGCAAAATCCCTTGTTTAAGAGAGAGTTCACGGGAGAATTCCTGCAGGGTGCAGTTGCAGCCTTGGCTGAGAGGCAGGACAATGTCTTGCAACTTGAAGCAGAAGTAAGACAGAGCTCCCACCATTCATTGGATTTATTCTGTGGCTGCTGGACAAGCTCTGTAACCACCCAGCTGGAAGGGATTGAAACCCAACGCAATTTTTGCTGATCTGCTTTGGTCAAATTCCCACATGTTTTGTTTTCAAAAGCCCTCACTCACAAAAAAGCTAAATAGTAGAATTCTAGCAAGAGAGATCAGTGCATAGGTGAGGGAGGGATTTGTTCTGGACTTTGGATGTTTCAGAGCTGATGTGAATCTCAGACTTTTAAAAAATTAATTTTTTTTTTTACAGTACTGAATGTCAAGAGATTGAGCTTCAAGGTTAGAAACCAAGAACAGGAATTCTGTTTTGCTGAAGCGCTTTCCTGACATGGACAAAACCTTGTGGTTTTTAGTTTCCAGAGCAGATGCTGTGCCTCTCCTAGAGAACCTTTAAAAATCAGTGTGTTTAGCATTATGAGGGTTCCCATACATCCAACCATTCAATCCTTAGGATTATTGGGAACAGGTGACTGACACTGAGATAATAAAAGGTGTATTTAGCAGCTTTCTTCTTTTTCTAGAAAGTTTCTCAGTCCCTCCAGATGTCACAGCAACTACCTCCACCCCCTCACCACGGCCAGCAGCCATCGACCTCCCTCCCTCTGGGATTGTGAAGGGGATGCACAAGGGATCCAACCGCTCCAGTCTCATGGACACTGCAGATGGTACGGAGCCCTCAGGGCACCCAGGGGTGCCAGCAGGGTCCAGAGAGGCCTTAAATCACATCAGTTGTTCTCCCAGCTCTGGGTGATCTCAGAATTCACAGAATCCCTGTGACAGAAGAGGCTTTCAAATCATCGAGTCCAGCCCAGCCCCAGCACCTCAGCTAAACCCTGGCACCCAGTGCCACATCCAGGCTTTGTTAAACACACCCAGGGATGGTGACTCCACCACCTCCCTGGGCAGCCATTCCAGTGCTTTATCTCCATTTCTGTAAAAAACTTCTCCCTAATATCCAACCTGTATTGGTGCAGCTTGAGGCTGTGTCCTCTTGTTCTGTCAGTGCTGCCTGGAGAAAAAGCCCAACCCCACTTGACTACAACCACCTTTCAGAGAGGTGTACATAGTGATAAGGTCACCCCTGAGTCTCCTTTTCTCCAGGCTAAACACCCCCAGCTCCCTCAGTTGTTATCTCATTTAAGCTCTTCACAAAATCAGAATGGTTTTGGTTTTGCATTCAGGTGTTACTGTGCTGCAGTTGTGGTGTTGGCATTCTGGAAGGAATGTCTTCATGGATGGGGTGGTCAAGCTTTGGAAGTGCCCAGGGAGGTGGTGGAGCCCCAGACCCCTGGAGGTGAGTGGGAAGAACTGGATGTGGCACTCACTGCTCTGGTCTTTCCCTCCAGGTGTTCCTGTGAGCAGCAGAGTCTCCACAAAAATTCAGCAATTGCTGAACACCTTGAAAAGACCTAAAAGACCACCCCTGAAAGAATTCTTTGTGGATGATTTTGAAGAAATTGTGGAAGGTAATAGCACAAATAGTGATTTTATGCACATTTGTTACAATTGGATACTCTGGGAGCTGAGCTCTTTGTGCTGTTGTTCTCAAGGTTGGCTCAGATTCACTGTTTGCAGCAGCCTCCATGAACAGTCTGACACAAAACCAGTGTTTGAAGTAATTCACTGTTCTGCTGAGCTTTGGGGGACCTCCTCAACGCTAGACTTCTTAAAAAAATATTTAAATAGATTTTAAAACTCCTTTCATTTACTACTTTAATTAATTTCCCAAAGGGGATTGTCCTCACTGGTAATTTCATTCCAGCATTCATTTGTAAGGTTTTCTTTTCTGCAGTTCTGTGTTCCTTTCCTTACTGATGTGTTGAACACCTTCGAACAACATCCTGTGAGAAGCCTCTGTTCATCATCTCTTGTTCTGTGCAAGACTTCCCAGGAAAAGGGATGGAATGGGTTGTTAAATTCCTTTCCTCATTCCTTTACGTTTATTTTCAGTTTATTTCAAGCTGAACTGTCAGGTGACAAATGCGCAAGGACGGGGAATATTATTTTACTTGGATTATATTAGAAATACCAACAGATTCTGGAAATAACATTGCATTTTCTCAGTTCCCCAGCCCGACCCCAACCAGCCCAAGCCCGAGGGCCGCCAGATGACCCCGGTGAAGGGGGAGCCCCTGGGCGTGGTCTGTAACTGGCCTCCTGCCTTGGAAGCAGCTCTGCAGCGCTGGGGAACCACTCAGGCCAAGTGTCCCTGTCTGACAGCCCTGGATGTGACAGGAAAACCGGTTTATACCCTCACATATGGTGAGTTGAGCCTCCCCTGCCCTCCCCTGCTCAGCTGCTGCCAGAGAGCAGCAGTGGAGAGAGCACAGGGCTTGTGGGTTCACAGGGGATGTGAAAACCTTCCTGGTCTTTGCCGGGGTTGTGAACAGAGCAGTGGAAGTGTAGGTGGTAAAAAAGCCAAGGTGGGAGCTGTTCTCTTGGCTGCTTGATCCAGAGCTCTGCAAGTCTCTGTTCTGTCTTCCAGGCAAACTGTGGAGCAGAAGTCTCAAGCTGGCCTACACCCTGCTTAATAAACTGGGGACCAAAAATGAACCTGTGTTAAAACCTGGAGACAGGGTAAGGACTTTGGGACTCTCTGGAGTAAAACCAGGGCTTTGGGGGCTGGAACTTTCCGCTGACACCATAGTGAGGCTCTGACCCCAGGGACAGGGCTGCTTGGGACAGAAATTGGTGTGATTTTTCAGGGGTGCTGGCTCCTCTGTGAGCAGCTTCTTGTGTTTTGGCTGTGTGTGAACCTTCACACACCCAGGCACTGTGTGCTCGTTCCACACATTCTGTGTGAGGAAGACTGTGGAATTACACCAAATTTTCCTAGCTTCAGTCACTCTAGGTGTGGATTCTGAAATGTTAACTTGTGGGTTGCAGGTAGCACTTGTGTATCCCAACAACGACCCCGTGATGTTCATGGTGGCATTTTATGGCTGTCTCCTGGCTGAAGTGATCCCAGTGCCTATAGAGGTACCTCTTACCAGAAAGGTAACGTTGATGGAACTTGGACTAGTGATGTGGGATGGAAACCAAGTCAGGCCATAGCCTCTGACAGCATTTCACAGCCTCCAGCTCTTGCCTGAGCAGCTCCCTACCAGCAAGGACTTTTGGGAGCTTGGATTGGCATTTAAGAATGGAAAAACATATTGATCAGAGCTGTGCTGAGCAGCTGGAGATGGTCAATTCTCCTAAATGATGCAATCTTCACTTTCTTACTGCAAATAATTTATACAGAACAGATTAGAGTGTGGATCTGCCCCCTGGTTGATGGGAGAGGGCTCAGTCCTGCCTTGCTGAGCTCTGCCAGGCTCTGATTTTGCTGGACATGGAGGTTCTCAGTGCTCCTGAAGACATTGAGGCACTTTTTGTAAATTATTTGCCCAGCAAAGTGTTTTATTTACCCTTACCAGAATTTTTGCACTGTTGCCATATTTTTGCTTTGTCAAGAGCTGTGTGAAACTATAGGATTTCATAAGAGTTACAAAAACAATGGGGTCATGGCAAGCATTATGGCAGGAGAGGTGGCAGTTGAGCTGGGAGCTGGTCTGACAGGTGGCAATGAGCTCAGGGAGCACTCAGGGACTCACAGAGCTTTGATTTCACTCTGCACTGTGACAGACTGCTATAGCAACCAAATGCAAAATTAAAACTTCTCCAGTATTTGCCCAATCAGTTTCTGAGTGAGCCTCCTCATTTTATCATTGTGCAACAGAAATTGGCTCCAGGGGATGGAGAGGTCTCGTTATCCCAGTGTAATTACATGTTTTGCTTTTTTTGCCTCTCAGTTCCTCTTTGCAGCATCTGGGTTTCCTTTAATGCCAGGAGATGGGGTGAGCTCCATGCCTGGGTGCTGGGCAGGAGCTCTTGTTTCCCCTGCATTTCACATCCAATGCATTTTAATCTTGCCAGTGCCATGTTTCATGAGGTCACAGCATGGTTTGAGTTGGAAGGGACCTTGGGGACCATCCAGTTCCATCCTTTTGGCAAAGGGACACCTCCCAGTAGCCCAAGT
The DNA here is from genome assembly GCF_000277835.1 of Geospiza fortis. Classification (NCBI taxonomy): domain Eukaryota; kingdom Metazoa; phylum Chordata; class Aves; order Passeriformes; family Thraupidae; genus Geospiza; species Geospiza fortis. The sequence continues at coordinate 133,676 of NW_005054600.1, read as the reverse complement.
TGCTCCAGTTGTGATTCTGTGATCCTGTGTGGAAATGGATTGTTTTCTTTTTTTCCTTGCCATTCCTTCCCCCAGTCCCCAAAACATTATCAAAGCTTGGATTTTGGTAAGGGAAAGCTGACTTTTGTCATCTTTGAGCAGGAGTGACTTTTCCCCTCTTCCCTCAGGATGCTGGTGGGCAGCAGATTGGTTTCCTGCTGGGGAGCTGTGGCATTGCTCTGGCCCTCACCACTGAAGTGTGTCTGAAAGGGCTCCCAAAAACCCAGAATGGAGAAATCGTGCAGTTTAAAGGTGAGTTGGTTACAGAATGGCTTTTGATTGTACTTCTGCTGCAGCTGAACATCTGAAAGGAGCTGTCAGGACTCTGAAGGCACTTGGGGGGTAAAGGGGCAGCTCCTGATCCCATCAGCAAAATGTGTAGGATTTGTGTTTGTGGTGTCTGACACAGCTGCTCTGCTCCTCTGGGGGGTCACAAGGAGCCACCCCCCAACCAGGGTTGTGCTCAGGTCCCTTCAGTGGCATTTGGCAGGTTCCAAGGCAGTTTTATTCACAAGCTTTATTTAGGAATGCTGCAGGGATCTTCCCTGAGGAGAGGAAGTACCTGGTTGCCCACTGAACTCCCTGATGAGAAATGAGATGAACCTTCTGGCTGGTAGCTGGGCTTGGCTTGGAATTTAGCTTGTGTAACTGAACTTGGACAAATGATGGGGTTTAGTGTATTCTTGCAGGATATAAATCCCTCAATAAATAAACTGATATTAATGTACCGTTTAATTTTGGCTCCAGGTTGGCCCAGACTCAAATGGGTTGTGACAGATTCAAAATATCTCTCCAAATCTCCCAAGGACTGGCAGCCCAACATCTCAGCAGCAGGAACTGAGCCAGCATATATTGAGGTAAGTGCTGAATGGGGAATAGAAAGTACCTTCTGTGAGCTGAATTTAATGTTCTAATCACCAGAGGGAGAATAGTTTCACCTCACTCCCTTCAACTTCCCACTTCCCTGCCGCTGAAACAAGCTTTTCACTGGGGACATCCTGCTGTGAAGCTCATTTTGGGTTTGAATCCCTCTGTGGCCTTGAGCACTGCTTGGAATAAGCTGGAGAATTGTTTTTGTTCCAAAAAAGTGAGGGATGGAGACAGCTGAGTTCTGAGGTGGTGCTTGATAACCCCATTTCTGCCAGTGCTTGAGCCAGCAGCAGTTGGAATTCTCTGTTCTTGCAGTAATGCTGATTTTTGTTCCTATGCCAGAAGGTAACTTGTAGGGATTGTGTTGGTTTTCTCAGCTTTTGTTGAGACTGGACAATTGAGAGGTGTTTTAAAAGATTTTATTCTATTATCAATCTTGATGAGTAGTGAGACACAAGAGATGTAAACCTCAATGCCATTCTATCAGAAGCTAACTTATTTTCTGGTTACAATACCTTATAAATTACAACACCTTTTTCAGGTTAAATGCTGCTGTTACTTCTAACACCAATCACCTCTATTTTTTCCTACCTGGTCCTGCTACAATGCATCTTTCACAGTTCTAATTCTCTAAAATTATGTAAGCTTTCTATCAAATTTTTAAAATTCTTTACAAATCCGTTTCCCACAGGATTGCAGCAGTTTCAGTGGTGCTTCAGCCAGTCTGATGCACAGATTGGTTTTTCAGTTTGTTACAGGAGCAGGAAGAGATGTTGTGAGCAGCAGTGACACTGAAATAAACACAAACACATTCATTTTTTCTCCCATCTCCATGGAGATTTTCCATGTGTGCCACCGCAATAACCATCTCCTCGAGTCTAAGCTTTAACACAGAGAGAAAACTTGATTTTCACGTGGATTCTGTGATTTAACTTCCTCAGTTTCTCTCTTCCTTAACTCCCTTTAACCTCTCTCCTTGCAGTACAAGACCAGCAAGGAGGGCAGTGTCATGGGTGTCACCGTGTCCCGTGTGGCCATGCTGGCTCACTGCCAAGCCTTGTCTCAGGCCTGCAACTACTCTGAAGGTGGGTGAGGCCACAGAACATCAAAGGTTGACAAAATTAAGTGGTTGCCTCTCATATCTTCAACAGCTGTCTCTGAGTAATCAATATTTACTTCAAAAACTAAATCAAATCTGAAAGTGTAGATTAATTCTTCCCCCCAAAAAGGGAAAATTAGCTGTGATGTTTTTCCGTCCAAAATGGCATCATTTTCACTGCCATGATGAAGAGGAATAAAAAGGGGGATTTATATAATTTCTGTGAATTTACTGAGTCTGTTCTGATGCACCGAAAGGGGAACAAATGAATGAAAAATGGAGCATTTTTCACCAAGCTGGAGTCCCCTCTCACTGCACTGATGGCCCATAGAAATGTCTTTCATTGCTGATAGTGTGTCAATACCAAAGTTTCTGGGGCTGGGGCTGTTCTGGTCCTGTGAGGTTTTTTGGGGAACCCAGAAATGGAGGTTGGAAGGTGCTGGTGATATTCCAGAGGGTTTTGCTGTAGGTTATGGTTTATTCTGGTCTGCCTTGTAAATCAAGCTAATCCCTACATCCATAAGTGAAATTATTTATAGAGCTGTAGGTCACAGAGGTATAAAATTCAAAGTTTGCCTTTAGAATTCATCAGTGCTGGGAGTCAGGGCTAGAGTGATGCTCTCGAGCTCCCCTTCCCTCCCCTGCTCGTGCATAACGAGCTCCAGACCCTTCCTGTCCTACTGATGCACATCTCAGGCTGGAATGTGATTTCCAGCTGGCAGCTGGATTTCCAAATGTGATTTCCTTGCAGCTTTCTGGACATGTTCCTGCTCAGGCACGGACGTGCAGTTGTTCCTTTGCATGGCAAGGAGCTGTGATCAGTAACACGTGTAATCACCCAGGGCCCTGGGCTGCCCCTGGAGCGGGTCTGACAGGGCAGGGATGTTCATCCTTGTGCAGATTCCAGAATAAGTGATGGACACAGCTGTGCTGGCATGTTGCACTTGACAGCTTCACCTTTCTTTTCCCAGGTGAAACGATAGTGAATGTGTTGGATTTTAAGAAGGATGCAGGGCTGTGGCATGGCATTCTAACGGTGAGTTGGTGCCAGAGCTCTCTGGAATGAGAGATTAATGATTAGATGGGATATTAGGAAAAATTTCTTCCTTGTGAGGGTGACCAGGCCCTGGCAAAGGGTGCCCAGAGAAGCTGAGATCCCTAGAAGTGTCCAAGACCAGGTTGGATGTGGCTTGGAGCACCCTGGGATAGTGGAAGGTGTCCCTGCTCAGGGCAGGGTGGCACTGGATGAGCTTTAAGGTCCCTCCCAACGAAACCCATTCCAGAATTCCATGATTCTGTGGTAACAGAGTCCAAGTCTGGGGACTATTATCTGTTAAAACAACCATTCCCCTCCCTGCCAAAATCTCCAGTTCCCTGGGGGAACAACAGAATCACCCTGACTAAACCTCTCTGAACTCCTGACGGGGTGGAAGTTGACAGGCACTGAGGGTGACTCTTGTTTCTAATAACTCAATGAAAGGTTTGGGATCCCTTCCCTAGCAATCTTTTTCCTGTTTTTCAGAATGTAATGAACAAGCTGCACACTATCAGCGTGCCCTATTCTGTGATGAAAACCTGTCCTCTCTCATGGGTGCAGAGGGTTCATGCCCACAAAGGTAACTTGGAATTCTCAGGATCCAAGAGTGAGGGCCATTAAAATCTCAAATGCCTTAAACCCTTCTTGCTGTTCCATGACAAATCTCAAGGGCCAAGAGTTTCACTAATGTCCAAAGGCAGTTGATTTTTATTTTGCAGTATTAGGTATGATTTTCTAGATCCTCAAGCAGGGCTGGAGCTAATACCTGTAACATTCAGTGGGAGATTTTAAGCCCCCAGTCATGTGGATACTTGTAAAACTCCTTGCACTGGTGACTTGCCAGAGGTTGGAACAGGAATGTAACAGCTTGGGAGGACAGGGGACTTTGCCATTTATTTCTGTGCACAAAGTCCTTATGCCATGTCAGTGGTGGGGAACACGATGGGGATCTTGTGACTTGGAGCCAGTTTCTTTTATGAAACCAAGGAAATGCTAGAGTGCAGCAGGAGCCCTTGGTCCCTGGCTTCCCTGAGAGCTTTCAGAGGGTGAAAATGATTTATGGCCTTTGGAGGAGGAGCTGTGATGATGACAGACCCTGGCTCAGGTGCTGGCAGTGCCACAGCAGATGCCATTGTGTGTTGGCTTTGCTGTTACTGCAGCCTCAGTTATTTAAGGCTTCCTTGCTTAGGTGAGAATTCCCTCATTTGGGGGTCTCAGACTGTGTGAGTTCTATGAAAATAACTCTTGGAAAGCTTTGATTTGCCCTGAGGTGGTGTTTTTGTGTTTTGCAGCAAAAGTTGCTCTGGTGAAGTGTCGAGACTTGCACTGGGCCATGATGGCCCACCGGGACCAAAGAGACGTGAGCCTGAGCTCGCTGCGGATGCTGATCGTCACCGACGGCGCCAACCCCTGTGAGTGTCCCAGCCCTGCCAGGCCTCCCTGCAGCCCCTGGCAGCAGGATCAGCTCCCTTGGAACTCCTGGGGCAGAGCTCTGCCTGCTGCTGCCTCGGCACAGGACAAGGGTGTTTTGAGGTTTTTGTGTTGCCATCCTTTAGGCTGTGAGAGATCCTGCAAAGCAGGAAAAGGGAGAGTCAGATGGGGGGCAGTGTTTATAAAATCAGAGAATTGTTCAGGCTGGAAAAGACATTTAAGACCATCAAGTCTAGCTCTTCACCTAGCACCACGTTCACCACTAAACCCTGTCCCCAAGTGCCACGTCCACACGTCCTTTAAATCCCTCCAGGGTTTGTGATTCCACCTGGGCAGAATCCACTGTCTGAATGTCCAGTCTGGGCTTGTTCCAATGCCTGACCATCCTTGGAGTGAAGAGATTTTCCTTCATGTCCAACCTAAACCTCCCTAGCACAACTTGAGGCTGCTTCCTCCTGGAGTTTCCCAAATCCTCCTCCTGACCCGTCCTGTAGATGGGCATGAAATCAATATCTGTGAAGTCCTAGTGGCATCTTTTCTTTCTTCCTAGGGTCTGTTTCCTCCTGTGATGCCTTCCTGAGCTTGTTTCAGAGCCATGGGCTCAAACCAGAGGCGATTTGTCCCTGTGCCACCTCTCCCGAAGCGATGACCGTTGCAATCCGGAGGTAACAGATTGAGTCATCCAGCCTGGGCTTTCTTCACACTTGGGTTGGTCAGAGTTGATTTAAGCATGTAATAAACTCCTCTGACATTTACTCTGTGTGCTCAGGTACTCAAGTTGCTGAGCTTTAAACCTCCCTCCTGAGATCCAAGTGATTTCTGAGGTGTGTGACAGCTCAGCAGTGCCTGAACTCTGCTTTTCCTCCTCCTGATTTCCACAGCCTGGGAGATGTTCTGAATCTGAGATGAGATTTGAGATCATTTGGACATTCTCACACTCTGTTTCTGTCCATTGCTGCCTTCTGTAAGAAACGGGGGTGGGAGCTGGGGTTTGCCCTGGGGTGAGATAAGGAGCTGGCAGAGGAGCTGCAGTGCCCAGAACACAATTCCTTCGGGACTGAAAATTTGGGTGGGGATCCTTACTGCCATCACAGTTTGAAATGATTATGCAAAGCAGAGACACTGAACACACCTATTTCTGTTGCTGTGCCATCTCCATCTGAGTCTAACACCAAGCTGGGTGCCTGATTGAGTGTATTTATTCATTTTGTGTCCTTCCCAGGCCTGGAGTCCCCGGGGCCCCTCTGCCAGGCAGAGCCATCCTGTCCATGAACGGGCTGAGTTTCGGTGTCATTCGGGTCAACACCGAGGATAAAAACTCTGCTCTCACTGTCCAGGACGTCGGGCACGTGATGCCAGGAGGTAAAAGCAGGCAGGAGGCTGATGGGAGATGGTTTTGGGGATGTTTTAGGAGCAGAATGGGTCAGTGTTCTCTCCCACATCAGCCTCAGTGTGGGAGAGGTGGGGCAGTGCCAGACTCAGTCATTCCTGTCACGATTAAACGTGTCAGTTCTCACACAGGGCAAAATTTGGGAGCTGTTTTTAACAAAGCCTGATTTTTCCTAGGCATGATGTGTATAGTGAAACCAGATGGGCCACCCCAGCTCTGTAAAACAGATGAGATTGGTGAAATCTGTGTGAGCTCCAGAGCAGGAGGAATGATGTACTATGGGCTGGCAGGGGTGACAAAGAATACTTTCGAGGTATGTCTAGCAGAATGCATCTTTCCTGCCCCATTTTCTGTGTCAAACTGGTGGTCTTGTGCAACTCCTTGGGTTTGTAACTGAAGTGTTAATGTTGTATTTTATAAACATGCACTGGAAATCTCCTTGCAGTTAGAGATACTCAGAATCCCCTCCATAAACATCTCCCACCCTGGCTGTACTGAGGGTTCCCTGCCCTTTTCCTCTTCCCTTCACTCACGTTAAGTGCAATTCTTGGGGTGGTTTTTCTCCACAATTTTGGGGTGGTTTGGGAACGTTTTTCTCTCCTCAGGCCTCCAATGTCCTCCCTTGTGTTGCAGGTGATCCCTGTGAACTCCTCTGGCTCTCCAGTGGGGGAAGTGCCCTTCGTGCGCTCCGGCTTGCTGGGATTTGTTGGACCTGTACGTGAGGCAGCTCAGAGTCTGCACTGCTCTGGCCCTTCAGCATTTCAGAGAAAAGCTTTTGGGGAGGGAGGATGTGTGAGAAGAGCTCGCTGTGAGTTCCTCACAGTTGCCTTCTTGTCTTGCAGGGCAGTTTGGTGTTTGTGGTTGGGAAAATGGACGGGTTGCTGACAGTGAGCGGGAGAAGGCACAACGCCGATGACATCGTGGCCACTGGACTGGCCGTGGAGTCAATAAAAACAGTTTACAGAGGAAGGTCAGCACAAGAAACCCCATCACCTGCTGCATGTAATAAAGCAAAGCACAAGCTTTAGTACTTTCTTGGATTTTTCTTTGGTAGCACAGTTAAAGTAAACATATTTTTGATTTAGGTAGTAATTGCCCTGATCCTGCCCAACACAGATCTTTTTCCCACTATCCATTCTGGCTTTTCATCAAGTCTGTGCTTTAGGGAAAGCAATCAAGTAACAAGATAAGTCAGGCACATGGAGAAATTAATTCTCTGTCTCTGCAGAGTTGCAGTTGTTAGCTGCTGGCTGGTGCAGCAAGGAAGAGTTTCATTAATGTCCAAAGATACTTGATTTTTATTTAGCAGTTGTGGATACAATTTTCTAGATCTTCAGGCGGAGCTGGAGCTCATATCTCCAAGACTTAGTGAGAGATTTTAAACCATCCTGTAGGTGCCTTTAAATCTCCTTTCATTTGGGCTTTGCCAGAAGTTGGAACAAGAATGTGACAGCAGGTTGGGAGAACGGGGGACTGTGCCATATGGAAATTCCATCAGAAAGTGGAATTAACCGCTTAAATACTCCCCAGTTTTTCCTTTTGAGTCAATGTTAATTGTCTGGTGCTTTTTCTCTTGCTTTTGTCCCTGGGTTATTTTAACAAGTTCTATCTTTAATCTCTCCTTGGCCTCCTGTTTCTGAGGAGTGAAACTGGAGCGTGGCTCTGCCCTTTTCCGTAGGATTGCTGTGTTCTCCGTGTCTGTGTTCTACGACGAGAGGATCGTGGTGGTGGCAGAGCAGAGGCCAGATGCATCTGAGGAGGACAGTTTCCAGTGGATGAGTCGGGTGCTGCAGGTACAGCCGGGGGAAATCCTGCAGCTTTTGGGGTGTGGGCAGAGCAGAGGCCACCGAGGGCCCCGATGGAGAGAGCCCAGGGATGGAGGTGCCACGAGCTTTGCATCCCTCTTGGCACAAGGTGTTTGTGCAGGGTCACAAGCTGTGTCCAAGCTGTTCTGTTGTATCCTGAGGGAACTGGAGTGACAGGACAAGGGGAATGGCTTCAAACTGAAAGAGGAGGAATTTAAGTTCAATTTTGGGAAGAAATTCCTTGACCAGTCTGGGATTCCATGAATCCCGTAGAACAGAGGGGCTCTGGCAGTCTCCTCTCAGAACTGCTGAGCAGATCTGTGCTCAAGCTTTGGAGTTCTGCTTTTAGTCTGGATCACGTGGAGCTCAGAATTTGGCTTTAAAGCCACCCTTTTCTTTGGAGATGCATTTTCAGCAGGGACCAAGTGGGCAGGGAAAGGCCAGAACAGCTGAATGAGTGTGGTCCTAAAAGAATGAGTAGCAAGTACTTCCTTTGAGAGCTGCCTGCACTGCATGTGTGTCATTCCAGGAATGACATTCAGGGAGTGAAGTGTGCAAACTGGGGTGGAAAACCAGGGAAGTACCTGGTGCTCTGAATAATGGATCAGATGCCTGAATGCTGAGGCGGGCAGGAGGGAACAGAGTGTGACGGTTCAGAGGAGACAGATGGATACAATCCCGAGATCAGAATCGTGTGATTCATCAGGCAACCGTGGGTATTTTGGGATTTTGGTCATGAAGGATTTAAAAATGGATTTGGTGTCTATGAAATGGGCTGTAAAGGCAGGGGTGTACCCAGTACTTCATGCTCATTGCAGGGCTCACTGGTGGCACAGAGGTCAAATGGGATGTCAGTGATTGACTCACAAGCGCAGGGATTTGTCTTGCAGTGTGTCAGTGCTTCAGCAGCAGCAGACTGTGCCCAGCAGTGCCGGGAATGCCAGTGACCATCTCTCCTTTCTCTAGGCCATTGACAGCATTCACCAAGTGGGTGTTTACTGCCTTGCTCTCGTGCCAGCCAACACATTGCCAAAAACTCCGCTGGGAGGGATCCACATCTCCCAAACCAAACAGCACTTTCTGGAGGGCTCTCTGCACCCCTGCAACATCCTCATGTGCCCACACACTTGTGTGACAAACTTGCCAAAGCCCAGGCAGAAACAGCCAGGTAACCTGAACCTCTTTTGTTTGGTGTTGTTGAAGTGGGGCTCAGTGCTCAGCCCCAGGGACTGGGTGGTGTCCTCCTCCCTGTCCCACGTGCTGGGGACCAGGGCCTGTCTTGTGCTCCGTGGCTGGGGCTTGTTCCAGGCCTCTCTTTGCATGTGTTAGTCAGGAATTTTAATTCCCACCTTTGAACTCGCTGGGATTCTCCCTCCTGATGAATAGAGAGCAGCAGTGCCTGCTGGACTCCATCAGTGAGGCTCATTCCCAGGGGCAGTGGGATCCTGCAGGACTCTCTGTACCTTTGCTCTGCTCCTTCCCAAAGTGCTGCTGTCTCTCCACAGGTGTGGGCCCTGCCTCTGTGATGGTGGGGAACCTGGTTGCTGGGAAGAGAATCGCTCAAGCCTCTGGGAGAGATCTGGGTCAAATAGAAGACAACGATTTAGTTAAAAAGGTAAATCAGTGTTTGTGACAACTGGAGAATGGGAAGGAGTTTTCCCTCCTGTGTGCAGAGCAGCAGTGGGGAGCACTGAAGGAGAAGCTGGTGTTGAATTCCTTCCTGTCTTTTCCAGCACCAGTTCCTGACAGAAGTGTTGCAGTGGAGAGCTCAAGCGACTCCTGACCACCCACTCTTCCTTTTATTGAATGCCAAGGTACAGTCAGTGCTGAGTTGTTGAGTTTTAAGGTCCATGTGCTATCCAGTGCCAGTTGGAGAGTCTTTACAATTTTTTGCCCTCTGCAGTGCTTCTCTTTAACCTCTCTATCAGATTTTGCCCATAGATTTGTAGCTTCAACCTTGACCCTTTGACCCTCTAGGTCCCTTCAGCAAATGGCTCTCATGGTTTGACACTTCATTTTAAAACTGAGCGTGTTTGTAGGTCCCACTGGTTCCTGTATCAGTTAATGGTGTATCCCTTGGTGCCACCATCCCTATCAATGGTGTTGAGTATATTCTGGCAAGGTTCTGGTGCAAGAAGACCTGAACTGACTCCCTGGAAGGTAGAATTTTCTAGAGCAGATCTAACTCCATCTCTGTCCTTTGGTACTGTAGTGGATGAGTGGCTCACTGGGCGCCAGCAGCCTTTAGGTAGAGATAACTCCTAGCTGTAGCCTCCTGCTAGCCAGCAAGCTTGGGTTTATCTCAGAGCAGCCAGTTTGTGTTGTGCCAGCCCCTGTTCAGAGCATTTTTGTCTCCTTTCAAGGGAACCACTGTGTGCACGGCCACCTGCCTTCAGCTGCACAAAAAGGCTGAGAGAATCGCATCAGTGCTGTGTGACAAAGGCCATCTCAATGCAGGAGACAATGTGGTGCTTCTTTATCCTCCTGGTGAGTGAGTCCCACTGGGGAAACACAGCTGGGCTTGCTTTGGACTCTCACTGGGATCTGGAAATTCAGGAAGGGCACTCAGTGCTAGTGAGAGGTGCTCACTGGTGTGTCCTGACTGGCTTTGGAGTCATTTGATGTTCTTTTCCTCTACGATGGAGATGCTTTCCTATGTGGTTCCTTTACTTTCCCCATTCCCTATCCCAAGCTTTCTCAGCTTCCTTGTGCTGCCCTTGCTGCTGGGCTGCTGCTGTTGCCCACCTGTGCTGTGGGAGGAGCAGCAGTGCCCTGCTGTGCCCAGGGGCCCCTCCCCAGTGTCCCCCTGTGGTGTCCCTGCAGGCATCGAGCTCATCACGGCCTTCTACGGCTGCCTGTACTCGGGCTGTGTCCCCGTCACCGTGCGCCCGCCCCACGCCCAGAGCCTGGTGGCAACACTGCCCACAGTGAGGATGATCGTGGAGGTGAGTGACAGCCTGGGCTCCAGGGGTGACACGTGTGTCACAGGGATTGTGGCTGGAGCGGGGCTGGATTGGTCACGGGCTCCTGAGAGTCACACTGAGTGCTCCAGCCTCGTGCTCCCGGGGTGACACAGTTAACCAAGCTTGTGGTGTCTGTGTGAGAGGGATTGAGGCACATCTTGGAGCTGAGGGACAGTGTTCTCCTTCATAAATGCCAAAGAGAGAACCCCCTCCTCACACATGGAGTGCAGGTGCTGTCTGACAACACCAACATGGTGTTGCCACCCAGAATTTCACCTTGACACTCCTTAATGCTGGGGTAGTCCAAATCCTGCAGTTAAGTCACTTCCCAAGCCCAGTAACCAGGGGACATCATGGGGAAAAAGCTGGATCTTGCTGTGACACCTTCTTACCTCCTCTGGAGGTTCTGCCAGGGTCTGTGCAGGCTGGGCTGCACTGGGGGTTTAGTGAAGGGGAAGCAGAGCAGAGTGTGCAAAAGGCAGAGGAAGGAATTCAGGTCTGCTGATATGATTAAATAGTCTCTGCACATCAGCTCTCACAGTAGCTGTGCTGCTGGGACATGCTCCTGCCTCTTTGTTTCAGTGAGTGTTCATCTTTGCAGGTCAGCAAAGCCGCCTGCATCCTCACAACCCAGACCTTGATGAGGCTGCTCAAGTCCAGAGAGGCAGCTGGTGCTGTGGATGTGAAAACCTGGCCAACCATCATTGACACAGGTGAGCTCCCTGGCCAAGAGGCTCCTTGAAGTCCTGTGGAGGGGTGACTGCTGACTTCCAAAGGGACTGTCCCACATTTCATTGAGTGGCTTTTGAAAATTTGTTTGAATATGCACAAAAGCTATCTAAAATGTGCCCTTGTTCACTGAGAACTCTTCTGTATTGAGCTGTGCATGGGAAATGATTACAGTGATTTCTGGAGGCAACTTCAGTCTGCTTAAGACAAGGATGAGTTGATCTTTTCTCCCTTTTCCTGAGAATAAATAATTTTCTATGTAGGAGCTTTGACAAGAGTTTTGCCATACACTAGCCTGTCTTTTCTGAAAAGAGAATTAATGGAAGGCTTGATCTTTCATCTCTGGTGTTTTAAAAGTCGCGTTCTCCTTTCAAATACCAGTCAAGTAACCAAAATTAACCCATTTCTTTCTCTCTTGCACAGATGATTTGCCCAGGAAGAGGCTGGCCCAGATCTATAAGCCACCCACACCTGAAATGTTGGCATATCTAGATTTTAGTGTTTCCACAACAGGCATGCTCACAGGAGTAAAGGTAAAGTAACGGGTTAGGAGATGGGCATTTGTGTCTTGTATTGCCTGACCCTATGAGCCACCTCTCCTTAACCTCCACCCCCAAGTTGTAGCTTAAACCAAGACCCTGATTTTCTTCTAACAAAGCTATGGGCTTCAGTTCACTGAGTTCTGCTGAGGAGGGAAACAGGTCTGCTCAGTGGGGTCAGGAATTCTGCTGCTGCTTCCCCTTGGAGAGCTGCTTGGGAGAGCAGCAGAGCTCTGAGCTCCACCAAGAGCAGAAGAGGGATGCAGTCAGAAAAAAGAGGAAAAGATACTAAAAAGGAAAGCCTTAGACTGTTGTTAATGCTCACGTGTGTTTGGAGTTGGAATCACAGCATAGTCAGGGTTGGGAGGGACCTCTGGAGATCCCCCAGTACAAGGCAGGGTCAGACAGAGCAGGTGACACAGGAACATGTCCAGGTGGGTTTGGAATGTCTCCAGAGAGGAAGATTCCAAAACCACCCTGGGCAGCTGTTCCAGTGCTCTGCCACCTCCATGGAAAGTTTTGGCTCATGTTGAGGTGGAGCTCAAACAACTGCAGCTTCAGGTTTAGCTGTTGGTGTTACAGTTGGTGTCAGGGCTCTGCAGTCTCTGCCTCTGCTGGGGAAGCTCAGGAACCAAACCGTGGCCTTGCCTGCACACCAGCTCTCCATGAGCTGCCTTTGCCCTCACTGGGGGATCCTGGGTGCTGTCCCGGGCCCCCAGCAGTGTCCCCCCTGTGTTGCAGATGTCCCACGCTGCAGTCAGTGGCCTGTGCAGGGCCATCAAGCTCCAGTGTGAGCTCTACTCCTCCCGGCAGATTGCCATTTGTCTGGACCCCTACTGCGGGCTGGGATTTGTGCTCTGGTGCCTTTGCAGGTAGGACTTGCTGGGGAGAGGGGCAGATTAACTCTTGCCTGGTTGGAAATGGGAAATGGGTATAATTACAGACATGTTGACATTACAGAATGACTTAATTTACAGTAAGGGGGGAATTTGTCTTGGAACTGACAACAACATGTTCCCTTTTGCTGCAGATTAGCAAGATGTTATCCCATCTTGATTATGTGTGTTTGTGCTGCCAAATATTCCTGGCTTCAGAATGTTTCTCTTCCCTTTCTTCCTTGATTACATGTTGCAATAAGGGAGGTTTTGTTCTCTGTGGGGTTGAGCCAGTTCTCTTCCTTCACTGTCAGTGTGTGTTTGTGTGTGGATAAATTGTTATTCTTATACAGTAAGTTGCATTTTTTAAATGTTGCTGCTCCAGTTTGCCTCAGCTGCAGTCTCAGAACTTGCCTTTGGACTGGCAGGAATGTAATGTGCAGATACAGTGAATATAAATTTAAAGACAGCTACAAGCTTCACTAAAATGTTTCTCCCCTAATGTTCTTCACAGTGTGTATTCTGGACATCAGTCAATTTTAATTCCTCCTATGGAGCTGGAATCCAATCTTTTTCTCTGGTTATCTACTGTCAGCCAGTATAAAATAAGGGACACCTTCTGTTCCTATTCAGTCATGGAACTGTGTACAAAGGGACTTGGAAACCAAGTTGAAATGTTAAAGGTAAGAAACATTTCCTGAGTGTTAAGTCACGTAAATTAAGGAAGCTCTGGTAGTAAAGCGAAGTGATATGATTGTTAAATACAGATTTTCCTGTTGCACAAATCTCCAGGCCAGAGGTGCTCCAAAAGCAAATCTCCCTGGGAGAGGAGAGCACTGGGGAGGAGCAGGGGCTGTGGCAGTGCAGGGAGCACCTGTCAGGGAATGTCAGGGCAGCCCTGAGCAGGGAGGATCCCAGCGCTGCTCTGCAGCAGATTCCTTATGTAACAGTCTGCAGTGGAGGCTCAGACCAGCACATGATGGAAAGCACATGTCAGGAGAGCTGCTCAATGGAGGTGTGTTCTCCTTGGAGATGAGAGAAGGGAAAAAATAGCTCCATGCCATGCCTGAGGTGGTTTTTTCCCTGAGATTTCCTGGATTCTGGCTCTGTGAGATGAAAGCTCAGCCTTGTTCTCTGGCTGGCACAGAGCTCTGCAGGTGCCTGGGCTGTGTCACCAGGTGAGCAGCACACAGGAGCTCCTGCCTGGTGCTGGTCAGAGCATTCACCATAGAAGTAATAATGGATTCAGGTGCCAGTGTTGTTGAAGAGTCCATGCAATCCCAGTGGATGACTTTATTCTGCCTGGCTTTGGTTCCCATCTGTATAAGCAGTGCCTCAGAGGTGTAATCTCTGTGCTGAGAGCTGGGGCAGAGGAGGGAGCTCTGTCAGTCCATGTCTTGCTCTGGCTGCATTTCTATGCTCTGGTCAGGCACGATTTATAATTGCAAACAGAATCAGAAAGAGGGAGAGTAGCTCAGAACACAGGGACTGAGTTTGTCCTGCATTTCCTGAGTAATTTCACGGGCTAAGAAGCAAACAGAACTTGTTGAGAGGGGCCAGATGAGCAGCTGCAGCCCTTTGCCTGGTGTTTGTGTGCAGGCCCGAGGCATTAACCTGTCCTGTGTCCGGACCTGCGTGGTGGTGGCAGAGGAGCGGCCGCGCGTGTCCCTCACTCATTCCTTCTCCAAGCTCTTCAAGGACATCGGGCTCTCATCCCGGGCTGTGAGCACCACCTTTGGCTCCCGGGTCAACGTGGCCATCTGTTTGCAGGTGAGGCTTCCCAGGGCTCCTGGTTGTCACTGGCACCAGGTTCCAGATGCCAGGCTGGGTTGTGTTCCACACTCCCCATCTGCGCACATTTCTGAAGCCCAACATCTGCCCTGCAGAGAACAGCTGGCACAAGATTTAAGCAGCTTCTCTCATTTTCAGCTGCCAAAGCGTATCACAGATGCTCTAAACAAGTGAAACATGAATCTGAACTGTTTATTCCGACATAAATAGTGTCTGGTTGCTCCAGGCTGGTGCTGAGAGGGCTTGTGGTGTCTCCCCCCTCCCCAAGGCTCCTTCCCACACAGGTGTTCCAGAAAGTCACCTGCTTACTGAAGGGTGCAGCTGCAAAGGTGGGGGAATATGAGTAGGAATTCTACTGTAAGAAACCCCTCAAAATGTTTCTGGGCTCAGGCAGAAATTCCCCTGATTGCTCTAAATACATCAACGTTTTTTAAATATTAACTCCTCAGGGAACATCAGGGCCAGATCCCACCACGGTGTATGTAGACCTGAAATCCTTGAGACATGACAGGTACTGTAAGTTCACTTAAACCAATTTATTAACTGTATAAAACCCTGCAGTGGTGCTGAGTTTTCACACCACTCCAGACACTTCAGCTCTGGTTTTTTTTTTTCCCCTGACAATGTTTTTTTCTTGACCTTCAGAGTCCGTCTGGTGGAACGAGGAGCTCCACAGAGCCTGCTGCTCTCTGAGTCTGGAAAGGTAAATCCATGTGTCCCCACCTCCCACTGCCTTTGTAGCTGGGAAGGACAGTCCCAGGGAGGGGGTGGCACTTGGTTACATTGTCCCTCTGGAATTTGATTATAAGGAATTACCTGTTGATTTAAGAGTGTGTTTTGCTGGAGCTGTTGGGGGAATTGGTCCATTTTGCAGTAAATTAACCACATCAGAAGTGTGGGCTCTGGTATTCTTGAAATCAGGCTGTAGTTGGGATTTACTGTAGCTCTTACTCCCTCATAGCTTAACAGAAAGAGATTTTCCTGTAGTTTTTTAGCTGAATTCTTCAAAATCAAGGTCAGAATATCTTACCTGTGTGACCCTGGAGCCATGGAATACATCCCTACCCTGATCTTGCCTTGCTGTACCTGTTCTGCCTGTTTTATCCCTGTTTGTGATGTCCATGGGTGCAATCCTGCCCTGATTGAACAGCCTGTGTGTTTTATCATGCTGAAGATAATCCAACAAGAATTGCACATTTCCTTTTTCTGCTCTTTAGATTCTGCCTGGGGTCAAAGTGGTCATTGTCAACCCAGAGACAAAAGGGCCTCTGGGAGATTCTCACCTTGGGGAGGTAAGTGCAGGTTTTGCTCCTTGGGGACCTTTTCCTGCTGCTCCTTGGGCTTTTCTCTGCTGGGGGACAGTTTGGAGCTGTGATGCAGGCCTTTTGTAAGATGAATTATTGCTGGAGCATTCGGAATTTGGGTATTATTTCACTGTCAAGTTTAAGGAAAACCCACTTGAAAAGAAGCTTGTTCCACCCTAAATCTTGCAAACTGGCTCCCAAATAGTATAATTTACATTTGCCTTTTCTTACTTTGATTACACACCAGTATACTGATCTGTGTTGATGGATTATTATCCAATTTTGGACTTGACGTGTTAAAAACCCACAATTTATTTACTCAGTGAATCCTCAGTTACACTTACTGCAAGACTACATCTCAAGGTGCATTTTTAAGATTCTGCAGGTTATTTGGAAATTCAAGCTGAATTTTTCTGATCTGAAAAACCGCAGATAAAACCAGAACCTTCTTGTTGCAGTTCCTTTACCCCCTCCACTGGGCAGATTCTCCGTGGTGGGGACCTGACCCTTTTCCCCTCCCTGCACAGATCTGGGTGAACAGCCCCCACACAGCCAGTGGCTACTACACCATCTACGACAACGAGACCCTTCAGGCCGACCACTTCAACACCCGCCTGAGCTTCGGCGACGCGGCGCAGACGCTCTGGGCGCGCACGGGGTACCTGGGCTTCGTGCGGCGCACCGAGCTCACGGCGGCCAGCGGAGGTGGGGCTGGGGCTGGGGCAGCCTGGGCATTCCCTGGGAGGGCACAGCTGGCAGGGACCTGGGCAGCCAGGGCATTCCCATGGCAGGGCACAGCTCACAGGGACCTGGGCAGCCTGGGCATTCCCATGGGAATCTCATGGTTTAACTAAGGGTTTCACTTGGGCATGGCTCACAGGGGCATGGGCAGCCTGGGCATCCCATAGGAATCTCACCAAGGGTTGCACCTGGGCACAGTTCACAGGACATTCCCATGGGAATCTTGTGTGGTTTAACCAGGGGTTTCATCTGGGCACAGTTCACAGGGACATGGGCAGCCTGGGCGTTCCCATGGGACTCCCATGTGGATTAACCAAGGGCTGCACCTGGGTTGATCCAGGCTGGGGATAAAGAGGGAGCACACCTTCAGGCTGGAGAAGAGAAGCTTTGGGTGATCTAATTGTGGCCTTCCAGTGCCTAAAGGAGCTGCAGGAAAGATGGACGCAGGACATCTTGGAGTGCCAGGACAAGGGGCAGTGGCTTCAAACTGCCAGAGGGCAGGGTTAGAGGGGATTTTGGGAAGGAATTCCTTCCTGTGAGTGTGGCGAGGCCTTCACAGAGGGTGCCCAGAGAAGCTGTGGGTGCCCCTGGATCCCTGGCAGTGCCCAAGGCCAGGCTGGACAGGGCTTGGAGCACGGGGACAGTGGAAGGTGTGGGACTGGATGGGCTTTAAGGTCCCTTCCAATGCAAACCATTCTGGGATTCTTTTGCTTATACAAGAGACAATTTTTATTTACAAAATTCCATTTATTCCCCCTCGTCTCCTGTCTCCCCAGAGCGCCATGATGCCCTGTACGTTGTGGGAGCCCTGGATGAGACCCTGGAGCTGCGGGGGCTGCGCTACCACCCCATCGACATCGAGACCTCGGTGTCCCGAACCCACAGGAGCATTGCTGAATGGTAAAACACTCCTGAGCAGTGGAGCCAGCCTAGCCCAGCTGAAATGCAGCAGTTTAGGCAAAGATGCAGGGTTTTAGCTGAAAAAAAAGTAGGGAAATTCAGGGGTTTTTGTGCTGCCATCAGCAGGTCATATACCTGATTTCCCATCTGCAGATGAGAACAGACTCTGTGTTTTCTCACAAGCCTTAGTTCAACACAGAAATTATTATTTCCTTCTCTGTGGTGTAAAGATCCATTTCTGAGTCAGTGACAGATGCTTTGGGTTCCTGTCTCATACAGGTAGTGCTGAGATAGGTCTGATTTTTGTCATGTCAGGACTGAGCCATGTCGCAGTTAGGTTGGAAATGTAGCCCAAAGCAGGAGGTATCCATTCTAAGGATAAAGAGCTGAAAACTTTGGATCTTTGTGGCAACAACTTGGTTTTGTGTTGTTTTTCCTCTGTCATTTCAGTGCTGTGTTCACCTGGACCAACCTGCTGGTGGTGGTGGTGGAGCTGTGTGGCTGTGAGCAGGAGGCTCTGGATTTGGTGCCTCTGGTTACCAACGTGGTCCTGGAGGAGCATTACCTGATTGTGGGTGTGGTGGTGGTGGTGGATCCTGGAGTCATCCCCATCAATTCCCGAGGCGAGAAACAACGGATGCACCTCCGGGACAGTTTCCTGGCGGATCAGCTGGACCCCATTTACGTGGCCTACAACATGTGATGGGAGCACAGAGTGATCAGGGTGCTTATGGAAGTGAAGCTGGTGAAAATTACTAATACTTGATCTAAAGTTTGAGGTTGCTGCCACATTCCCTCCCTCCTGTCCTGGGGGTTTCAGTCCTGGTGGGGTGAAGGAAGTGGGGGAAGCAACAGCAAACGTTTGTAACAGTTTACTGAACCATGAGCTTTAGAGAACTGCAAAAGGGGAAAGTGTGTGAGCTACGAAATCCCCAAGGCCTTTACAGTAGTGTTAATTTTTCACCCGTTGTACATATTTGTATTTTTATCTAATCCCGGGTTAGGATTCTATAAGGGGTGGGTTTATTTAGTTAAGATAATAAACTATTAAGAAAAGGGTCATCAGAGTTCTGCAGTTCCCTACTGCATGATCTCCTTTGCATCTGGAGCTGTTCATCCCACGGGATCACACAACTTATTGACAATTGTGCCATGACCAAATCAATAACTTACAGAATCAGAGTTACTTATTCATATAGAGATTTCTGGAATTTAAAAAGAATTTTGCCTATATTTTAAATATGTAAATATTATTATACATAATTCACTTAGATAGAAAATTAACTTGGCTAGTGAGGGCAGCTGAAGGTTGATGTTTTTAAGGACAGGTGACTTTTGTGGTCCTCAGCATCATGGCATTGGCTTAGACACAATGTGAGATGCTCCCACCTTCCCCAGGTTTCTGATTTCATTTGTATCTTTATTCTGGCCAGAAGTGTGCAGAACCCTTTGGTTTTAAGGCACATCTTTCTCCAGGAGGCTGAATTCAGCATGGAATTAGGGAGAAATGGCAGTGCAGGGAAGGAACTGAGGGACAGCCTCTGCCTCATCCTGTGGCACCAGGTGTGGAAAGGAAAACCGTTCCTAGGTTGACACACAGGTGAATTCCCTGCTTGTGCCATTCCTCTGGGATTCCTTCAGCTCCCTGCAGGCAGAGCAGAATTACTGTGAATAGGCTTTAGTGGAAACTGGGAGCAAACAAAAATGCTTTCCCCAAAGCATTCCCTGAAAGAACAGGAGAATTCGAGGTTTAAGTTGAACACAATTTTTCTTTTACTGGAGGATCCAGTAATTCTGGCAAACACATTGTTAAATAACATTGTGAAAATTGCTGTCCGGGCCTTCCACATCCTGTGTCAGGTCCAGCGTTAGGGAATGGGAAGAAAGAGAAACCTGAAAGCAGCAGGTACAAGCTCTTCCTGCTGGGAAGCAGGGCTGGGAGAGAGCAGGTGGTTGAGCTTTGACTCAAAATTATCTCTTTTTTTAAAAATTCTTCATCTTTTAATAGCAATTACACTTCTCTGGGTGCTAATATATGATTTTGGAAGCTTTGGGAGCTGCTACCAGATCCTGCAACAGGGTTTTTTGAGTCAGATGTGGTATACAGTGTAAATAAACTTTTCAGATGTTCCAGATTACCTCACAAAAAGTTTTTAGGCAGTTTTTAAAAGGTTTGTGGTGTGGACTTGGAAGATCCTGTGGCAGTTACTGGAACAGAGTCCAGTGGATCCACGAGCAAACCCCAGCTGTGTCCTTGAAAAGCTCCTGCTGCATCCTGGTGGCTCCTCACTGAAAACAGGAGCTTTAAAACTCAGAAGTTTCAAATGATATTTTTGAAAAATATTTGGTGGGGAAATAGGAACTGGAAGTTTTGTGGCAGGTCTGGACTTAAGGTTCCTTGCAAACACTTCGGGTTTCAGGGGCACATTTTGGAACCTTGTCTGTGTTTTCCACAGTATCAGCCAACACTGCAGAATATGCACAAAATCTACAATATATTTAGTTTTAACAAATTGAACACAAAGTGGGGACAGTGGCAGGTCAAAGACTAAAACAGTTGGTCCTGCAGCTTATTTTGGGTGTAAAGTGCATAAAGGGTGCTCTCCCCTTTCAGCCAGAAAATTCCTGTTATTCCATGTTCTTTGTCACCATTTTTGTGTTTCCTGCACAGCCCAGGCCTGGCCAAGCAGCTTCACTCCAGTGTGACCTTTCCAGGAAAAACTGGTGGTCTTGAACCTTTTTCTTTACTCAAGGCTTTAGATAAATTGTTTCAACAAACATTTTTTGTCCACTGAAGTAGACTTTTAAGTCCAATTCCAGGATTGTCTTTTATTTTTATTCGTGATTTTTCACAAATAAAACAATGTGTGTATTAGTTCCATCAAATGTGGCAGGTGAAATTCCTGAGATGGCATTTTTGATTGTGACTGGATTGATCTTTTTTTATTTTTTTTCCCCTCATTTTTTGGTTTGGATAGGTACTGATAGTTTCCTATGGTTTGAGGTTTTATCTTGCAAGTTCCCTGTGTGCTCCAAATCTTCCAGCACGTTCCATTTCTGTGTGCTGGAGAACTGCAGGACGCTGCCCATGGGATGAGAGAACATTCCAGGGACAAGGAGGAGCTGCTCAGTTTGGCTTCCCTGGATTCCCTGAGTGCTTTGAGAGTTTTCTATAAATCCATTTCCCACAGCGCTGGAGAGGAGGAGGGATGGGGCTGAGGCTCTGGAATCCCCAAAATTCCACCCCCAGCTCTGCTCGGGACTTGCCACGAGCCTTCCACAGATCATTCCGCTCCTCTCTCTGTAGCTGGGGATGATATTTCCATATTTTCTGGGAACAAAGCAAGATCTTTCACTCCAGACATTGGCAGGTGGGCAGGGCTGGGTGCTTCTCACAAAAATCAGCCTCTCCCCCTGGTGTGACTGCAGCTGCTGGGGTTGCACAGGGCACATTATTCCCTTTTCTTGCCCCTCGGGTTCCAACTTAACTGCAGTGAAACTGAAAAACTGGGAATTCTTCCCACTGGACTGAAGTATATTGTGTGTGTCTCACTGTTTCTGAATCTTCTCTGAGCAAACGCTGTGGGAACAAGACAGTTTTGTCCCGTTTTGTTAGAATTTGCACTTCATTTCTGGTTTAAATCAGTTCAGCTGTGTCCTACTAACTGTCCTAAAATAAGGTTATAAAAACCAGATCAATTTTAGCCCTAGATGCTTTTTTTTTTTTTTTTTTTTTGCTTTTATTTCTGTCAACCTCTTTCTCATTGTCCAATCCAGACTCCGGCATTCTGTAATTATGTATAAAGGTTTTATTTATTTAAAACTAGATTAGTTACATTTTTAAATTTAACACCTGGCTGGACAGTGTCCCATTAACGCATTGATTGTGTTTCCTTTGTCTTGTGTTAATAAATATTGATGCCTGGTTGCTTGTTTAGTCCTTCCAGCGCTGTTTCCATGAAGGAATTTTATTTTTAAAGAATAAAATGCGGGTTAAAATTGAGCCTGGGCAGGGGGAGAACTAGTAAGTATCTTGTATTTTGTCCGTTGCATGGAGGAGTGTTGGAGCTCTGGGGGTGTGAAGGAGCTGGGCTGGGCTGTGTCCTGTACCTGTAGCTTTGGGAATCAGTTTCTGGGGATCAGAGCAGGGAGTGGAGCTGGAGAAGGGGCTGGAGAATTCTGAGGGAGCTAGGAAAGGGTTCAGCTGGAGAAAAGGGGGATCAGGGGGAATTTCTGCCTCTACACAATGCCCTGACAGGAGGGGACAGCCGGGGGATTCGGGATTTTTCCCAGGGAACAGGGACAGAGGAGAGAGAACGGCCTCAGGCTGGGCCGGGGAGGCTCAGGGACACAGCAGGCAGTCCCCCATGGAAAGGGGATCAGGAATTGGCACTGCCCAGGGGGGTTTGGGTCACCTCATCCCTGGAGGTGTCCCAGGAAGGGCTGCAGGTGCCACTCAGAGCTCCGGGCTGGGGACAAGGTTGGACTCGATATCTCTGAGGGATTTTTCAACCTCAGGAATTCCGGGATCCTGTAAAAATCAGGTTCCTGTTCCTCGAGGTGCTTGGCTGCAGTTGGTGCCTTACGAGCAACACTGAATTTCCTGTGCTCCCCAGTGATGCCTGAGGAACTGTCCCGTGATGGGGGCCACCGGCTGGATCCCAAATCCTTATTGTGATCCTAAAATCGCTGTGGAATATCCCCGAGAGGGACCAAAACCCATCACCTGCTTCCTTAAAACCCCTCAGTGCCACCGGCCCGGCCGTGAGGAATCGCAGCCACGGTCCTGCCACACTCCGGCTGGGACGCGCCGGTCAAACCCGGCCGCACTGCCCTTTGCCCACGGCTGGGCGTGAGGACCTGGAATTTCGGGATTTTTGGGAATTTCGGGATTTTCCCGCGGCAGTCGCGATCCCGCTCGCAGAGCGCGGGTTCCCGCCCGCACCGCGCCGCTCCTGCCGGCATGGGCGCTGTTCCCGCGTCGTGCCCGACAGCGGCGCGCTGCCGCCCCC
>NW_005054600.1:101146-110735 GCF_000277835.1 Geospiza fortis | reverse complement strand
GTGGGGGGGGCGCCCGCGCCCCCAGCCGGTGCCGGGCAGTGCTGGCTGGGTCCCCGAGCCGTGCCCGGGCACAAACTCGGCTTTATCGCTAACTAAACCGCCGTTAATGGGCGTCCTTACCTGGTCTCTATGAATTTTGCCCCAGACCCGTGTCTGAGCCTTGACTTCAGTGCTCAGTGAGGATCGGGTGGGGCCAGGGCGCTATAAATGATAGAAATGATCGTATAAATGTTATCTGGGCTATTTTTCTCTCACAACCAACAGATCCCTGATGCGGATAGAATATTGACATCTTTAGGCTGCAGCGTTTATCCCTGAAGCTCCTGTCAGGGATGTTCCTGTACAGGCTGGTGCTGGGTGGAGGGGAGTGGGAGAAATCCTATAAGGAAAGTGCTCCTGGAGTTTTAAGGAATAACTTTGTGTGTTTGTGGAATGGAATCTGGAGCAGTGACTGGGCACCTTGACTCCAGACTGCTCACTTGCTCTCTGGCACATCTGGTGGGATGTGCTGCCCTTTGCTCTGTCTTTTACTGATTTCTGGGAGGAAAAAAATGGAGTTTTCTGGGTGAGCAAATTTTCTCCAAGTGTCTTAATGGCAAATTTAGGTAAATAATATTTTCACTGCTGAAAGCAGCTGATTGTGAGGATCCCAAATTCCCCTAGATTACTTAAGTATCATTTAAGAAAGCGTTTTGAAATCCCTTTGTACAATTTGTAAATGTCAGAATTTGACTCCTGTCACTATTTGAGAATAAAATTCTGTGCCAAATAGTCTTGATTTCTGACGTTATAAAAAATACAATCAATTGGTTCTTCCAACATTTCAGTGATGAAACATCATTCAGACCATTCCTCTACTCAGTTTGCAAAACAGAACTTGGTTTCTTCCTCTGGTGCTCTCTGTAGCACTTTAGGGAATTTCCAGAATTAGGGAATCAATGGAAGTTGTGGGAATGAGTTTTCTTTTTTAATTAATGCTCCTTGAGCATGTCAGGTGTTTCTGGTGGGTTTGTGTGGTGGTTTCATGCACTCTGAGGTACTTGGAGGGTGTCTGTGAACTTTGAGAAATGAAATGTGTCCCGATGGACTGTGACATTCCTGTTTGTGTCTCAGAGGAAGGTGATTTTGAGGCTCAGCGTTGAAGTAGGATGAGTTTTCTTGGCTGGAGGGAGATGATGCCCAGAATTTTAGGAGTTCCTTAAAGCAAATTTCATGAGCTGCTGTTGCAAAATCCTTTCAGTTAAATGACTTTTGAGGCGGAGCTGCATGGAGACTTTGGGTTTACTGTGAAAATCATCCCCCTTACCTGTCTGGTTATAAAAACGTGGTGTTTGTACAGACTGGGACAATAATCATTCTCTGGATGGTAAAGCCTCGGTGTTGCTTCTCTTGTCAGTGCTCTGTGACAGCAAAATTCTTCCTTCACCCCAAAAAGAGCACCTGCTTTCAGCTAAATAAATTAAATTCAGCTGTCAGAGCAGTTTTATCCAGGAGGTGACTGTGCTCAGGTATTATCCTTTTTGGTACTTCTTCTTAGAGTTTGAGACCTGCAAGTTGAGGTTTTTCTCCCATTCCAGGGGGAAATTCCTGGTCTTCCAGCTAAATAAAGTTAAAGACAGGGGAGTCTTGTGTGACACTCACATCCCCAGAGGCTGTGAGGTGCAGGATGAATTTCCATCTTGTTGCAATCCTTGCTAAATCTTTTTATTGACTGCTGTTGAATGGATAATTAAATATTCCAGAGCAAGCAGAGATGAACTAAACTCAAAACTCATATTTCTAATGGGAAATACTTTATCTTTTATTCCTGTAAGCAGAACTTCACACCAGTGAGAGAAAGGTCAGCAAAACCTTCTGTGCTTTCCCCCTGGGGCGTTTCTTTGGGGTGGTTTTGTTGGTTTCACTGTTTCTTGCAGGCTGTTTTGAGTCTTTTATGGGACAGTAAGATAGAGAAACTAATAGCAGAGAGCAGGGAGGGCAGGCTGTGGGTTTGCACTACAGAAATGAACAGAACAGAGGTTTCTGTAGCACTGGAAATTTATTGTCATTTTTGCTGCTGTCTGGATTTCGGTTTGAGGGGCCCTGTTTACCTGGGACACTTTGCAGGGTGCAAAATTTTCCTTTATAAAATGTAAAACTGTGTTTGCGGACAGACAAAGTTGTGTCCACTGCAGGTTCATCATTAATTCTGCTCATAATCTTGAAGTGGTTGATGTTTGCAGCCACGAGGGAAGCTGCATCATAGGCTGGGGAAGGTTTGGGCTGTGCTGTAAAGGACACAGAACCATGGGTTTGTTTTGGCTGGAAGAGACCTTAAGGAACATCTCATTGCACCTCCCTGCCATGGCGGGGTCACCTTCCACCATCCCAGCTTGCCCCAAGCCTGTCCAGCCTGGCCTTGGGCACTGCCAGGGATCCAGGGGCAGCCTCAGCTTCTCTGGGCACCTGTGCCAGGGCCTGCCCACCCTCCCAGGGAGGAATCCTTCCCAATATCCCATCCAGCCCTGCCATCTGTCAGTGGGAAGCCATTCCCCATGTCCTGGCACTCCAGACCCTTGTAAATGCTCTCTCTCCATCCTCCCTGCAGCTCCTTCAGCTACTGGAGAGGCACAATTCAGTTACCCTGAAGCTTCTCTTTTCCACCTTGAACAATCCCAATTCTCCCAGCCTTTCCTCACAGCAGGGCTGCTCCATCAATCAATCATAGTCTCTTGTATCAGCCAGCCATCAGTTTTCTCCCTACAAAGCCCTGCTTTGGTGACTTTTTGGGGGTCCTGCAGCGGGACCCCTCAGAGCAGGGAGGGTGCAGCAGCAGGACTCTGCTCTGGGTTGACTCTTCCCCCCAGGAGCCTTCACTGGGCTGCGTGCTGTGGTTGGGCTCAGCAGGGAAAAATCAGTGACTCACATTTCCACAGAAAGAAATGTAATTTCCAGTCTCATAGCAACTGTCCTTTCAACACTTTCAAACCTTCTGTGACAAAATGTTTAACACTCACCCATCAGCTTCTAATGCTCCAGGCTGGTCCGCCCACCACCCCAGCTGAAACCTGCATTTGTGCATCCCTGAATCCCCCAGAATCTGAGGGGGGATGCTGGCAAGACGTTGAACAGTTAAATATAAAATCTTAGACATGAGAGAAGTGTTGCTGACTGCATTACATCAAGACAGAGTGACTCTTAAAATTCAAAACTGTGTTCTCTTCACTTTGATCTGAGTCCCTGGTTTGTTTTTATACACCTTCAGATAGTTTAAAATAGGTTTGGCTGGTGGCTTGGCTAAAATATTTTTGGAAATTATCTTACTTAAAGATATTCTTTAGTATAAAGAATCTTGATTTTCTTCCTGGATCATCCTTCAAACTGAAAGAGAGCCGAGCTAGATGAGATATTAGGAATTGGATATTAATGGGATTATAACAGGATGATGAGGCCCTGGCACAGGGTGCCCAGAGAGGCTGGAGCTGTGCCATCCCTGGAAGTGTCCAAGACCAGGTTGGACAAGGCTTGGGGCAACCTGGAGTAGTGAAAGGTGTCCTTGCCCGTGGCAGGGGATGTCACTGGATGGGCTTTAAGGTCCCTCCCAACCCAAACCAGTCCATGATTCTGTGTGTCCTTTACAGCACAGACCAAACCTGTTCTATTCCCAGCCTGGACTCAGGAGGTGACCCCAGGTGTGGGGCTTCACCTGCCCAAATCCCCAGGAAAGAGCAGGGCAGGGTCCCTTCCCTTGAGGAGGCACAGAAGGGCTCAGGGTGTTGATGGGAAGTGACAAAAATCCAGGCTGTGCCTTAATAATGGCAACATTGGAGGGCAAAGAGCCTCGTTCAGCACATCCCAGCGAGACCAGAATCATGAGGCACTGAGGGTGTAAAACACTGGTGGAACTGGGCACCTGTCTGCTGTCCACATTCATTACTAACTGGATTTAACTGGTTTTCTCGTAGCTGATGATGGAAGAGGTGCACAAGGGCAGCAGCAGCAGCTCTGTTACGTCCCAGCCCTCAGCTGTACAAGGTACAACCCTCCAGGCAGCTCAGCTCTCTCATATTGCTCAACAGGTAAAGCCTGGGCTGGATCTCAGCAAACATTTCAGGGAGTTCAGAGCCAGTTTTATGTGCTACAAACTATAGAGCCATTCTTAGAAGCAATCAGAGAAGAAAAAACAGAAAGAGGCTAAGAAAAATGTGTTTGTTTTTGATGGTGGATGACATTAAATTAATTATAAAGTGTTTTAAAGTTGTTTTTTTTTTGTGTTTGTACAATGCAGAAGTCCAACCCAGATTTGGGGTTAGTCCTCCACAGGAGCTGCTCAGGAATAAAATGAGGGCCTGGTTTCATTTTTTTTCTTAGAAAAAGCATTTCCAGCTCCTTTTGTAGTAGCAGCAATCCTGGGTGCTCAGCACCATGGAAACCCTTGGATTTTAGCCCAACATGAACATATTTAATCTAATAAACCATATGAACTTGAAAATTGAGATTTTTTTCCTCTAACGCAACATCCATGTCAGAGCTTTAACCTGAATCCCTTAGAATGGGTGAAGGAGTGAATCCTTCCAGGAGGGTTTTCCTGGGAAAAAGCAATGTTTTGCAGCTCATCCACTGTTTATCCTGTGGAAGCAATTGGGATTTTGATGCAAAATTTAGATATAGGAAAGGAGAGACTATCAGCTGGTGTCCTGGGATTTGTTTCCAGGCTGGTTTCCTGATTTGTTTTTATCTAAAGTTCTGATTGTCCCTTAATATTGTGAGTTATGATACAAAAGTAGCATTAATTGGAAATTGAGCTGTGTGTATTTTAATGATCTCTTCGTCTTATGTATTTCATATTAATAAAAGTACTGAAGGAATTTAATTACAGAAGTGGTTATTTACTTAGAATCTACATGTATAACTTGAATTTTTTTGGTTTGAGAACATACGGAAATGTGAACAATATAAATGGAATTAAAGTGTAAAGACTCATGGGAGTTCAACATCAAAACTACAAACCCTCTAGGAAGCTGAAGCATTTTCATGTTTTTAATATGTTATGTAATATCACAGATTATGTGACATAATGCCACATTTGATTTTCTCCAACCAAAGGAAATAACGAACTGTTTCAGCCTTTTTCATATGCAAATAATGTCTAAAAAAATGTGCATCTTTAAAGGTACTTCTGTGACTTAATTAGAATTAAAATAAGCTGCTAATGGTTTTCCTACACGTGTTGCACTTCCTGAGTCCTGTGGCACAAAGGTTTTACTGATGGTTTTTGGTCTGTTGTAGATGTCTCTCAGAGGTTCTGCTCCCCTCACAGTCGTTCAGCTTCCTGGAGAGCAAGTCCAGGTCCAGGGAGTCATTCAGACAGCTCAGTCCTCCTCTGTGATCCACTCCCCTCAGGTGCAAACCGTGCAGGTAACTCCACAATGGCTTTGAATACCCCAGATCTGCAGTTATGTAGGTAAGAAGATGGGAAAAGATGTGTAGAGGCTTCTCTGACCCAGCTGTGCCCTGCTGTAAGAGACAGTGAGCAATCCAAGGGCAGCCCTATGGGATCCCTCATTTGGACTTGAAATTCTTCCTCGTGGGAAGTCACCTGTGGAGTCAAAATAAAACCATTTCATGTCACCTCCCTTTACACAAAAATCCAATCCACAGCTCTGTAGTTGGTTCCTCGGCAGTCAGGTGGGGTCTGACACCCAAAGAGGGGAGTGGGGAATTACAGAATAATCCAGCAGTGGATTAAAATGAGTGTTTGGGAAGGTGGAGCTGTGTGAAGGGAAATGAGTGCTGGGTGCTCTCTCGTGCTGTAACTCCCTGTCAGTGGTACCCAAGTCTCTGGCTGTGTCTCTTACTCACTTGCCATGTGATTTTTGTAAGAATCCCTTCCAAGAGGTGCCCAGGGAGTCCAGTGAGTCTGTTCCTGCTCCTCTCAGTCCCTGCTGCAGAGAGCCTGGGGACCTGGAGTTCCACTGGGAAACCACCGCCCTGGCAGCCGGGCGAGGGAGGAGCTGCCCTAAAAACCAGGAATTTGTCCCTGATCCTTGTCCCACACTCCTCACACCACACTAAATTGATAAGCCATGAGAAGCAGACCTGGCAGAGACTGTCAGCTGTCACTGCTGTAACATAGAGCAGAGAGAGGAGAACATGTGTCACTGCTGAAAGCACTCAGGCATCTGCATTGGCTGCTTGTTGGTGCTCATCTCTCTGTTAAGTCTCTTTCCTTTTCCCTCCCCCTGGTTGCACAGTCTCCACTGGCTGGATTCATTCCTTTTCTGTAATTTATGAACTTTGTGGCCTTGATGGAGGGAAAAACAAAGTACAACATGAGCAGGTTTTTTTCCCTGCTGATCATAGGCTGCTCTGTCTCTGCAGTTCAGTGAGAGGCTTTTCCCAGAGCTCTGTGCATTCCTCTGCACTCTGTTACTGGCACACGGATAAGAGCAAATAAATATTTTGTTCACTAATAAGGAGCATCAGAGACAAAATTACACTTTGAACTGGATGAGCACACAGTGGAATAATGAAAATTGTAGATAGTACTTTGCATATTTACTCCCTGATATTCTGCTGCCTTAAATATTCTTTTCACTGGACTTTCACATTCTCACCAACAAACCCCCACTGCTCCTTTTCTACATGAAAGATTCCAGGTGCTTTCTGTACATCAGTGGTGCTTTTGTCCTGTACATCAGTGGTGCTCCTGTTCCCTTTCTCACTAGGTGTCTTCCTTGTCTGAGAGTGAGGATTCTCAGGACTCCTCAGACAGCATTGGCTCCTCACAGAAGGCTCGAGGCATCTTGGCTCGTCGTCCATCCTACCGGTACGGCTGTGATACACTTGATATTTTTATTTGAAACCAAAACAACAGCCCCTTCCCATGGTTTTCAGTATTCTGCTGCCCACCACGTTGTTTCCTTTCCCTTGAAATACGCACTGAATCTGTTCATGCACTGAACTTTCTGAGCCATCATTGCTGTGAGGAAACTTTGACTCCACTAACTGGAGGTTGGCCTCAGCAGGATTTTGTAAAGGGCAAAATGTTCACCAGCTGTAATTTTGCTCAGCTGTATCATTTTACTGAAGTGAGGAGTGCAGTCAAATGTCAGACTCCTTTTTTCACAGAAAAATTTTGAAAGATCTTTCTTCTGAAGACACACGGGATAGAAAAGGAGATGAGGAAAGTCCTGGGGTCTCCACTGTTGCCTCCATGTCCGTTCCCACGCCCATCTACCAGACAAGCACTGGACAGTACAGTAGGTTACCCAAAATATCCTCACCGTTTTTCTTCTACTTGCCTCAAAATACAGATTTCATTAAGCATTTGAGTAAGATGAGGACAAAAGTTGGTTATTATCCAGTAGTGAATAAAGTTAGTACATAGAAGTAACTGGTATCTACAGACTTCAGATAAACTCAGTGCTCTGTAATTTTAAATTTTGCACATTAAGATATTTCATGGTGTTGGTATGGAGCACACAGCAGTGTTGTTTGCTGGATTTAACCCAATACATCAGTGAAGACACAGATATATATATATATATATATATATTTATATTTATATTTATATTTATATGTGTATATTATAGGCCATACTAAAAGGCTTCTGTGGTATCAGAGAGGTACGAAAAAATTAGGATTTGTTCTTTTGATGTTCCCACTTGGTGTTTATGGTGTTTCACACCTGCTCCTCGCCATCCTATGAGTGGGTGAGGCCCTGGCACAGGTGCCCAGAAAAGCTGTGGTGCCCCTGGATCCCTGGCAGTGTCCAGGACCAGGCTGGACAGGGCTTGGAGCAGCCTGGGCTAGTTGGGAGGTGTCCCTGCCAAGGCAGGGGTGGCACTGGATGGGCTGTAAGGTCCCTCCCAACCCATTGTAGGATACTGTGATTTACCTGTATTTTCTGCTGTACATCTCCAAATCCTCTTGTCCCTGTGCCTTCCCTTGCAGTTGCCATCGCAGCCAACGGGCTGCAGCTGGCGGGGCCGGGGGCGGACGGGGTGCAGGGGCTTCAGACACTGACCATGGCCAACGCCGGCGGCTCCCAGCCCGGGACCACCATCCTGCAGTACGCCCAGACCTCGGATGGGCAGCAGATCCTGGTGCCCAGCAACCAGGTGGTGGTTCAGAGTGAGTACCCCCTGGGGACACGGTTACGCTCCTGTCACCGTGAGTGCCGCCTGCTAATGCTGCCCCGTTTGTGTCCCCTAGCTGCCTCTGGGGACATGCAGACGTACCAGATCCGCACCACGCCCACCACCTCCTCCCTGCCCCAGACCGTGGTGATGACATCCCCCGTCACTCTGACATCCCAGGGCAGCAAGACAGATGACCCACAGCTGAAACGAGAGATCAGGCTGATGAAGAACAGGTACGTGAGTGCACCTGAGCTGCTTGGTTGGTGAGTTTAATCACGTGCAATCACTGGGGTTGGAAAAGACTTCCAGGATCATAAAGTTCAACCTGTGACAGATCTCCACCAGAGCACTGAGTGGCACATCCAGGGATGGGGACTCCAAACCTCCCTGGGCAGCCCGTGCCAATGCCTGACCATCCTTTCCATGAAGAAATTCCTCCTGATGTCCAACCTGAACCTCCCCTGGCATAGCTTGAGGCCATTTCCTCTTGTCCTGTCCCTGTTCCCTGGGAACAGAGCCTGAGCCCCCTGCCCCTGGCTGCCCCTTGTGTCAGGGAGTTGTGGAGAGGGAGGAGGTTCCCCCCGAGCCTCCTTCTCTACAGGCTGAGCCCCTTTCCCAGTTCCCTCAGGAGTTCTCCAGGCCCTTCTCCTTGTGCTCCAGCCCCTTCCCTAGCTCTGGGTGGGCTCCAGCCCATCCATATTTCTCTTGCAGTAAGGGTCCAGAACTGGAGGGGCCTCAACAGTGTCCAGCACAGGGGGGCAATCCCTGCCCTGGTGCTGTGCCACACCATGCCTGGTACAGCCCAGGTGCCCGTGGCCTCCTTCCCCACCTGGGCATACCTGGGCGTGTGGGAGATTGTGACCCAAACATGGGAAATTGTGACCCAGACATGCTCCCTTGAGTCTCACAGTGTGGAGAAGCCAAAACTAGGTTTCCCCTGCAGATTGGCTGCCATGTGTGTTACCAGATGCTGCTGAATTTCCTGCTCTCCTCGGGCAGTTTTGGCTCAGTTTTGTTCCTCACTGCAGTTCCAGCTCTCTCATGTTGGTCAGTATTGTGACATTCAGAAAATAGATCTCACACCTAAAATCAAGAACTCTGCTTCTGTGTTGCAGAGAAGCTGCCCGGGAGTGCCGTAGGAAGAAGAAGGAGTATGTGAAATGTTTGGAAAATCGAGTGGCAGTCCTGGAAAATCAGAACAAAACTCTAATTGAAGAGCTAAAAACTTTGAAAGATCTTTACTGTCATAAAAGTGTGTAAGAAGAGAAGGTAAAAACCTTTGGGGACTGGTGAAATATCAGAGGAGAATTTTTTTTTTATACTGAATTTTTTAAACTAGATGAAAGGTCAAAAATGAAACTTTTCTACCTAGATTTCACAGCTCAAAGACTCTATAGATTTTCTTTACAACATGTTGGTGACAAAGTACAAAGAGGAAACAAGAAAACCTCACCAAAGTTCCTGCT
>NW_005054600.1:92091-101136 GCF_000277835.1 Geospiza fortis | reverse complement strand
CAACTGGAAACTGCTGAATTCAAGATTGCAGCTACAGCGGAAGGACAGTCACGTGTGGCGAGGCAGGGGATGAGAGTTTCTTTGAAAATTCCTATGAATGCCTCTAAGAAGGGAGGCAAAATTTGGTTACAAAGAAAATATGGATGAAACAGAATCCTTGCCATAGCTGACATTATTAGTAACGTTTATAACCAGTGTATGTTTTGATTTCTTACTCTTTTTCAAGCCTTTTTCCTTCAGTTATTTGTCTGTAAATATTTTTATTTTAACCTGTAAGTTGGTCTTTACAGGTGCAGATGATAAAAAAGCTGATACTTTGCTCGAGGTATAAATTATGTTTTTACTCTTTCTCAGATGACAATTTAAAAAGTTGGGATGATTTTTTTTCCATGTTTGCCGTGTTTATCAGATTGGGGAAGGATCTGCAGAAGGCAGCAAGAGGCCTGGTCCTGGAAATGTCTGAGGCACAGAAAATTGTGTTGGCTTTCTTAGAGAATTCAACACATCAATGATTTAAAAGCACAGTGTGAGGGACAAGGACTGGTGACAAAAGTTCTGAAGAATTTCTGAGATTAAACTTCTCAAAGTTGTTAATTTCACAAGAGTTTGTTCTTAGTTCTGGGCATGAGAAACATTGATGATTGAAAATTAAATTGTGTGCTGATCATATGTACAATTAAACACTCAGTGCTTGTCCTGGCTGGGGATTCTCCTGGGCTTTGGAACATGAAACCAAATAGAAGAAAATTATGTAGTAAAAAATGAAAGATCTATACCAAAGGGTTATGAGGTTCTAATCTCTGGTTTATTGCTGGAAGTAGTGCAAAATTACAATTTCCAGCCTAATTTTGTAAGGTAGGAGCTATTTTGCAAAGTAGTGGTATCTTTGTAAGCAAATACTATATTGCAAACAGGGAGATGGTTGGTATATTTTGTAGCTAAATTGTGATCTTTACAAAACCTGAAATTGAGTTTCTATACGTATTTTGACAGTTTATATCTTTCATTTTAGTAACCAAATGAAAATATTTTGTGAACCAGATTTTCAAGGATATATTTTTATGGATAGTACAAAGTCAAATGAGATCCTCTTTGGTGTAGGAGATACTTGAATTAATTTTGTATGTCTGTAGGCAACTTGCAGAAAAAAACGGATCCTAAAGAGTACTGGGGGGGAAAAAAGGAGGGAAAAAAAAAGAAATTAGGGCTTTTTACTCCCCAGAGTTGACAATATCTGCACATTAGATCTCATTGTGTCAGAGAGTCCAGTTTGTACAATTTAAATTTGTTTCAGGTGAAAATCAAAGGTTTGACATGATCAGGACTCCTTTACCTGGGGAATCTCCATGCTTGGAGACCCCAGAGCTGTCTGGCTGTGGGCATGGTGGGCAGGACATGGCACTGGTGAGGACACGGTCCTGGGCAAGGTGTGACCCTGCTGGTCAGGCCGTGGTCTTGGGCAGGTGCTGTAGGTGACTGCAGTGCCTCTTGATGAGTGATAAACCATTTCCATAGCTGGGATTGAATCCTGCTTCCAGTTCTGTCAGCGGGAATTACACAATGGACTGTGCTGTTCCGAGGTGTTAGAGCTCCGTGTGTGTCGTGCTAGCTGAGATCTGGATGGAATTCCAAGCTCTGCTCCCTCCCTGGATGTGTAATGCTTATCCCATGGTCAGTCAGTAGTTTTGATTTTGCTCCTTTGGGAATTAATGGACTTGTAGCAAGCAGAGCTCTTTGCCAGGAGGAATCTGCATTCCACAATCTCCTGGTTAGTGGCTAGAAAAGGATATTTTTTTCCCCTGACGTTCCTAAGTCTCTGATTGTTGTGGGCACAAGTCCCAGTGCGTTTCCTTTAGGCCAGGCTGGAGTGTGACTCCTGGTTGCCATCATGTCAGAAAAAAAGCTTTGTGAAACATCAGAAATAAGGTTGGGAAAGTCCTAAACTGAGGGAGCTGCTCCTGGAGAGGTGTCGGTGTTTTCCCGTTTCTTTGGTGGAATTTCAGGAGAATGGAACAGCCTGGAATGTGCCTGGAACATGCACCTCAGAGAATTGGACCTTTCCTCAGCTGTGTGTAACCTGGCATGTGGGAGAGGGTTTGACCTACAGTTCTGAACTGCTTTGGGAACTCTGTGGTAGCTGATCCTCACTGTGTTCTCTTTTTTCCTTTTGTAAGATGAAACAATAATAAACAAAAACTATCAAGTGTTAAGACTGTAAAAACCTGGTGGCCAATTCTTCTTGTATCCAGCAAGGGAAGCACCTGTCCTGCCAGACACACCAGGAGTCAATTTTTATACTTTTAAAACAGTGTGTTGGAAAGAACAGCTGATTTTTCATAATGAGAATATTAAACGGTAACACAAGTTCGCTCTTTAAGCACTGATCATGAAGTTCTTAGTTTGGATTTACTTTCAGTTCTCGATTTTAAAGAGTAAAATCTCATTCCTGAGGGTAAGAGATGCAGCAGGTGATGCTGTTCTGCTGGTTGGTTCCAAACAGTCCGTGCTTTCCACGAATTGTAAATATTTGTTGAAACAATTAATGGTTGCAAATTTTGATCTTGGTAAATAAAGTCACTAAAATATTATAATTCTGCTGGTCCCTATTTATTTTTAATGAAGTCGGAGCTGCAGTGGTGGTGACCAGGTGGGAATACTTGTGTGGGATCAAGTCATATGGCAGCCAGGAATAAATAATAGTTTTAGTGGATTAAGTGGCGTTTGTACACACCTGCCAGTGCTAAAAATCATGAGTGCAGAACAGCTTTTACCTTCCTGCAGGGTTTTTTTACCTTCTTAGTTTTCAGTAAGCTGAGCTACAGGTAAGGTTTAGTTAATTAAATGGTTAATTAAAACCTTAGTGTGCTCTGCTGGTTTTTACCCGGCAGAGGGAGCATCTGCCCTCCCCAGACCCTGTTGGCGTCACTGAGTGTGTTTAACTTTCTGATGGCTGGAAAAGCACAGAAATAGGGTGGGAAGAAAGTGTTTCCAGTCGATAACATTTCTATATTCAATTTTCCTCATTAGTGCCGAGGCTGTTACTGTTTCCTCTCTTGTCAGTGTGGATATCAGAGGCAGGAAACAAAAAATACAATGGCAGACATGACTCCTAAAAAGTAAGTGCACATCCTTTGGCTCTTGGATTTATTGTCAGTCAGGAGGCGCTGGTTTCTCCAAGCTTTTCCAGGCAGGACCGCACGCTGAATTCCCCTCTACAAAATCTGCGTGAGCACTGTGTGCACCAGAGTCAGGAGGACGGTGAGTGTGGTGCCCACGGGGTTCCAAGTCTTGTTAGTCAACAGGAGTTTTGCTTTTATCCATTTTCTGTACTGAGACAGGCGCACGTAGATGCCGGGGTATCTGGGGCGGCCACAGCCCACCCCAAAGCTGGCAATGCCAATCAGGTAGTACTTGTCAGTGTCAGAGTGGTAACACACCAAGGGGCCCCCGCTGTCGCCCTACAAATGAACACCACAAAAACCAGTAGCATGTAAGGGTTTCCTTCCAGGAAACACTGCAGGCAGTAATCAGTCTATTTTTCAGATTTATTTTAAGCAGCTCAGTTAACTGGACAGTCACAATGACAGTAACATGTGGGCAGTGGCACGTGGGCAACTCAAGGTCAATCTGGTGTTGCTGGAAGACAGAATCAGCATCCCCGAGATTGGAAAGGCCCTCAAGACCATCAAGTCTCACCTGATCCCCATCTTGTCACCAGACCAGAGTGCTGTCACCCATGTCCAGCTGTTCCTTGGACACCTCCAGGGATGGGGACTCCACCACCTCCCTTGGCAGCACCTTCCAATGCCTGACCACCCTTTCCATGGAGAAATTCCTGATTCTGGTCAAGACTGCACTGACCAGAGCCCCAGGCCTGCACTGCTTCAGGGTCTTAACTCAGATTCTGTTTTCTCTCTGCACCTTTTCATGCCTAAACCTAAACCTTCATTCCTCACTTAATTGGGGAATTTGTCCACACGGTGTGGGAGCTCCAAGAGACCCAGTAAGGAGCACACATCCTGTCTTGGCCGTGTCACCTGCTCAGGGAAAACTGCTGAGAGAAGCAGGAAGTGTATCAGACAAAGCACTTAGGACACATTATGGGGTGTAATTAGTAATGTCTCTGTGTCCCAGCTGGTGCTGCAGCTTATGCCAGTGCTTTGGACCTGAGAACTGTCTTTTCCGAGAAAGAGGTGGTGATTACTCAGAATTTAAATAAAAATCATGTCACATCCCTGAGCCACTTCCTAGAGCCCTATCCCTGAACCACATCCCTGAGCTTTATCTGTGTCCAGTGCTGCTCTCCAGCATAAGAACAGGTGAGACATACATGTGCTTCACACACATTGCCCAGTGCCCAGCGTTTTGTCTCATATATAATTTACTGACACCTTTATGGCATAAATATGTCGCATACTTTATCTTTCCTCTTTGTTCACCTATTCCTGTCATCTTTCCAATATCCCCAAATTCTTTGTGTACATTTTTGGTTTGCAATCACTGCCCCAACCCTATTATGATGCTTCCTTTGCATTTGACATGGTTTCCAGTTAGTATTTCTGCTGTTTTAATTAATCATTCTACAAATCACGATGCTGCTGAGCCTCTGGCTTGGGAGTTCCACTGAGGCAGGTGGGGCACCACCTCCCCTCTCACCTGGCAGGTGGGGCACCCCCTCCCCTCTCAGCTGGCAGATGTGGCACCACCTCCCCTCTCACCTGGCAGGTGTCGGTGCCTCCAGCCCAGGCACCAGCACAGAGTGCTTTGTCGTTCATGAGCCCCGCGTAGCCTTCAGAGCTGTTGCACAGGCTGGAAGGGAGGATTCCCACATGGGCTTCTTTTAGCACAGGTGAGATTTTACCTTGAAAGGAGACAGAATTCAGAAAGGTGAAACATGCTGGGGTGTGTAGCAATTTTACTGTGGGGTTTTTTTGTTTAGCCAGCCTAGGTGTGTACCCGGACATGTTTAGACATGGATATGACACAGACCCTGCCTGTTGCCAATGGATTGGAATTTGAGTAGGTTAAAGGTTTGAAGACTTGGGTTGGATGTAGATTTTGCAATTCTTCCTCAGAAGAAGCATCGATGATAATATACATGCCTTGCTCAAAATGTTTGAGGTGACTTACCAAACAGGCTCATACAATCTCAGCTGACCCCAAAACTCCCACACACCAACTGGCATTGAATTTGTGCCCAGTGGGAGTAAAGAGAGAATTGGAGGGGGTGTAGTCATTCATAAATCCCATGGGAACCCCTGAGTTCACAACATGTGGCATCAGAATTGTTGCTTTTCAATATAATAGCTGTTTCTAGCAGCCCACGTTGACCTGCACCACGAATGGGGTGAGTTTATTTTCCTTTTTTTCATGTTATACTTGGAAGAAAGGCTGGGAAATCTATTCCTGTGGTTACAGCTGTGTGGGTCTAACCTGCTTGTGATGGAAAACCCCTGAGAGCAGATCCTCACCACAGAGTTAAATGACATTGTGTGGGGAGACCATAACCTGAGCAAATCCAGTTAGAATCACAGAATGGTTTGGGTTGGGAGGAACCTTAAAGATCATCAAGTTCCAACGCCCTGCCATGGGCAGGGACACCTTCCACTATCCCACGTATCTCCAAGCCTTGTCCAGCCTGACCCTGGACGCTTCCAGGGATCCAGGGGCAGCCACAGCTGCACTGGGCAATCTGTGCCAGGGCCTCCCCACCCTCACAGGGAGGAATTTATTCCCAAGATCTAATCTGAACCTGTCCTCCTTCATTTTGGTGCCATTCCCTCTTGAAAGGTCAGGAAAGGCCTCTAAGATCCAAGTGCAAAGAGAGTTTATAAACCCAGGGAGCTGGAGTGGGCGGGGATGGGAACAGGAGGATTCCAGCAGTGGCAGAGCTCAGTACCCTTCTCGGTGGTGCGTCCCCAGCCGCTGATGTAGCAGTCGGAGCTGTTCTCCAGGGGCTGCACCAGGGCAGCCGGGGCCAGGCACACGGGCTGGATGAAGAGGTTGTAGCGCACCGCCGACCTCAGCTCGAACACCGCCACGTCGTTCTCAAAGGTTTCCCTCTTGAACTCCGAGTGCACGATGATCCTCCTGATCCTCCTCCTTGCCGTGTGGCGGCTGTGCTTCTGCAGGTTGTGCACGCCCAGGACGGCTCGCCAGGAACACGGATCCCTGCCAGAGAATTCACAGGGGTTGACATCGCTTTCACTGTTTGTTTTCATAGACCCCTGGAACCCAGGAAGGGGTTGGATTGGAGGCACCTTAAAGCTTATTTCATCCCACCCCTGCCATGGCAGGGACACCTTCCACTGTCCCAGGGTACTCCAAGCCCTGTCCAGCCTTGCCTTGCACACTTCCAGGGATCCCAGCTTCTCTGGGCACCCTATACCAGGGCCTTCCTCACAGGGAGAAATTTCTTCCATTATCCCCTCTATCCCTGTCTTCTTTTGCTTATGCACCTTTAGAAATACACATTGAAAATTCCATAGTAAATATTTCCTGGAACAAATTTGGCTCGTTACCATTCTGCCCATGTGAACACTCCCTTTGCTATTAGTGGCTATGGCTGTTAAGGAAAATTCAGATGGGATTTAAGCTGACACCCAGATTTTGCCTTTCACCCCATCTCAGCAGAGGAAACCAGGAGATAATAGTCTGAAAAAGCTGAAAACATGGTTATATTTTGGATAAAGGAAGGAGGCTCATCCCCCACAATGCTCATAAAGACTCTACTTGCACCTAGGCCTGGGAAATCCATTATCTAGAAGTAAAATAATAACTATCTAGTTAATATTAAATTTATAAATAGGGGTAGAGTCATTCAGATCTAGTTGCTTGTCAAGTATGTTGAACAAAGTCTTTATTAAATGAGCTTTGAATTTGGCCTGAGATGAGCTATAAAATTCAAATTAGCCTCCAAAATTAAGGTAAAAAATTGATAATTTAAAGAGAAATTATATTGCAAATAAATGTGTTAAATGCAAACAAGGAGTTGATGTAATGAAGTCCTGATAAAGGACAAAATTCCAAGTTTTGCAGATTTTTGCAGTTCATTTTCCCCCAGGTCATGGTTGAGTCAACAGTCGATGTTGACAGATGCAGATTGTGCAACTGTGGTAAAGGCTGGGAAAGAGACCAGTGCTGGGAGCTGAAATGCTCCAGAGTTGCTGTAAGTGCAGTTAAAAATCTGTTCTGAGGAGTTATTACCACATTGTCAAAAAAAAAACTCTTAAGTGCCAAATTGTTGGTTCTGATCAACAAAAAAAAAAAAGGGAAATTGTGTTAAAACTGATTAATTGGAGTGTTTGTAATCTAAATATCACAACATTTTGTGGTGAGCTTTAGCGGTTAAGAAAACTCTATTAACCAGAAAAATCAGAGCTCTGTGGAACAAAGCAACCCAAACTACTTTGGGGGACTAGGCTGGGGAAGGGGGCAGAAAACCTGGCATGGGAGAGGGTAAATGCTGTGGCGTGGGGACAAGGTGAGGATCAGGCAGAGGTTGGACTTGATGGTCTTGGAGATCTTTTCAATCAGTGCTCCAGCCCCTTCCCCAGCTCTGTTCCTAGCTCTGGATGTGCTCCATCCCCTCAATGCCTTCCTTGTTGTGAGGGAAGAACTGGACACAGCACTGGAGGGGTCTCACAGTGCCCAGCACAGGGGGACAATCCCTGCTCTGCTCCTTTGGCCACCCTGTGACACAACTCAGGTGCCCTCGGCCTCCTTCCCCCCATCCAGGGGGCTCAGCTGTGGTGCCCAGGGGGCTCAGCCATGGTACCCAGGAGGGTTCAGACTTAGTGCCCAGGGGGCTCGGCCATGGTACCCAGGGGGCTCAGCTGTGGCGCCCAGGGGTCACCCAGTACGTACGTCCTGCCATCCACGCAGTGGCCGGCGGTCAGCACGGCTCTCTGGCTCAGCAGGACGCCGCCGCACAGGTGCATGAAGCGGACGCCGCCGCGCAGCACCTGCAGGCTCACCACCCACGGCCACGCGCCCTCCAGGGCCTCTTGGCCCCCCACGATCCCGGACGCCACGCTCCGGGCCACCGCCAGCTGCTGCTGACACTCTGCAAAATACAATGGGCTCCTTAGAGAGCCTGAAGGGTAAAGCTCAGCTTTTGGGGCAGCATTTGTGGGTGCTCTGGGTTTATGGGTTGGTCTTTTTTTTCTGTTTTCTCAGGGTTTTTGTTTGGTTGGGTGTTTGGGGGATTTGGTGGGTCTTTTTTGTTGCTGATGGTGGTGGTTTTTGTTTTTTGGTTTTTTTTATTTGTTTTGAGTTTGGATTTTTAAGTCTCTAGCATCACCACAGCACAGGAAGGACATGGACTTGTTGGAGATGAGACCACCAGGTTGTTTAGAGGGATGGAGCAGATCTGCTGTGAAGGCTGGGAGAATTGGGATTGTTCAGCCTGGAGGAACAAAGCTTTGGGCTCACTTAACTGTGGCCTTCCAGTGCCTGAAGGAGCTGCAGGAGAGATGGCGAGAGGGCATATAAATGGGCATGGAGTGCCAGGACAAGGGACAACTGCCAGAGGGAAGGTTAGAGGGGTATTGGGAAGAAATTCCTCCCTGCCAGGGTGGTGAGGCCCTGGCACAGGGTGCCCAGAGAAGCTGTGGGTGCCCCTGGATCCCTGGCAGTGCCCGAGGCCAGGCGGGACAGGGCTGGGAGCTCGGGGACAGGGGAAGATGACCCTGCCATGGCAGGGATGGCACTGGGTGGCCTGTAAGGTCTCCCCCTTCCAGCCAAAACCATTCCAGGGCTCTCTGTTCTGCAGGATTCGCTGCCTCACAGCCCCCTGCAACTGGAGATCCCGGGGCTTTCTCAGCCCATGTGAAATACAGCGTATTTATCTGACTAAGGTATATTTCTGGTGTATAGATTTAAGGTTAAGTGCTTCACGGAATTCACCAGATTTCTGTATAAACCAGAGACTTTTCCGCCGCCCCTCATCCCGCTCCGCTCAGGCTCTTCCCCGCTCGCTGTCCCCTTCCCCGACCCCTCCGCCCCGGCCCGGCCCCGCTGGGTCCCGGTACCGTCCACAGGGTC
>NW_005054600.1:88255-91944 GCF_000277835.1 Geospiza fortis | reverse complement strand
CTGGCCTCAGCGACCGCTGGCAGGGAGCCCTCAGCCGGGCAGAGGGTCTGGGGGCTCAGCTCCAGCTGGGCCCAGGGTCAGGGGGCTCACCCTCACCTTGGCAGAGGGGCAGGGGGCTAAACTTCACCTCTGCAAAAAGGTTTTCAGCCCTGAGCCAAGGGTCAAGGGTCTCACCCTCAGCTGGGCCAGGGGTCAGGTTTGGGGGTTCAGGTTCTGTCAGGTGGAACCATGAAGGGAGTGTGGGGAAGGGGCAGCAGGTGCAATGGAGCCCCAGCGGCATACCGGCTGGGGAGCACCTGAAGGATCCCTGTTCCAGAGTTCAACCAGGCGCAGACAGCAGTCCCCTTCCATTAATACATTTATTTTCTGCTTCCCAGGCTGGTTTTTGTTGTCCTGGGATCCTCCCTGGCTGCACTGGGCTCTGGCAAGGCGGGGTCAGCACTGCCAGGGCTTCAGGAAGGAAACAGCCTCAAGGTATACCAGAGGAGGTTTAATTAGATAAGAGGAAAGATTTCTTCACAAAAAGGGCTCTCGGGCCCTGGCACAGGCTGCCGAGGGCAGTGGTGGAATGCTTATCCCTGGAAGTGTTCAAAAACCGTGGGTGTGGCACTTGGGGAGGCGGTTTAGTGGTGATCACGGTGCTGGTGCTGAGTTACCGTTGGACTGTGATCCAAAAGGGCTTTTCCAACTTTGTTCATTGTTCAGAGACACTCAAGAAATTGACCCTCTCTTCTCACCCGGCAGTTTGGTTTCTGATTCAAGTCCTTTGCTGTGTTACCAATATGGGCACATGTGGAGGAGCCTGTGCCGTGCAGGGTGTGTGGGTCACAATGAGGAATTTTGGGGGACAGGGGGGGAAGGACAGGGGTTACTTCACCCCATACCCCACAATGTGTGGCTCGATGGGCATCCAGGGTATCGCCACGCTGATGTGCTGTATCTTCAGCTCGGAAAACTTTGCCTCTTCCAGATTCTTCCACAGCTCTCTCGTGAGGCAGCATCCAGCAAAGACGAGTTTCCAAGTCGGGTAACAGACTTGCTGCCAAAAATACGTCCAGCTGGAATGCTCAGCGGCCACGTGCTCCAAGAAATAGAAAGCTCCTCCCTGGGAACACAGAGTCTTCTTACAGTGGGTGTGGGGGTCACACCAAGCAGCTCCCACTTCCCCTTCCCTTCCCTTTCCCCTTTCCTTTTTCCCTTCCCTCCATTAGCTGGAATTAATGAAAGAAGGAAAATGTCCAGAGATTCAAAATGCCCATTCAAAAAGCACAAAGGACTGACTTATTTGATCCCTCTTCTATTCCAGCGCTAGTTTTTTGTGGTTTTGTTTCAATTAGTTGCTAACATGACTGGTTTTTTGGAATTAAATGATCTTTAAGGTCCCGCTCAACCCAAACCATTCCATGGTTCTATGAAAATGCTATTTTAAAGGCTGAAAGTCTGTTTTAAGCTCAAACCAACTCTTTTTCACTTGTTTTTTGTTCATCTGTTTTGTTTGTTTGAGGGATTTTTAAATGATTTTTGTAGGTTTTGTTTTTGTTTTTGTTTTGGGGTTTTTTTTGTTTTGTTTTGTTTTGTTTTCCCCTTTTTTTGCTCATGATACCTCTAGAGAAGATGTTAAGGGTAATACCAGGTTCTTTGCAGGTACTCACCGGCCGGAGCACTCGGAGCACTTCCCTCAGGGTGCTGCTGACGCTCTGCACGGAGCACAGCACCAGGGTGCAAACCACAGCATCCACCGAGCCGCTGGGCACCTGCCGCAGGTCCTCTCCCGCAGCCACCAGGAACTGCTCATAGTGGAGGTGCTGGTTCTTCTTCATGTTTCTGGAGAGGCCCTCCTGGAAGTTGGGGTTGATGTCGGTGCAAGTGACTTTGCAGCCCGCTGGGTAGAACTGGAAGTTGGAGCCGCTGCCGGTGCCGATCTCCAGCAGCCGCAGCTCCCCGGAGGGGCCCCTGAAGTCAGGCAGATTGCGGAACAACTCCTGCTTGTACTTCTTTGATTTCTTGTCGTGAGCTCCAGCAATCTTTTCTAAGAAGAAAGGAAAGAAGACCTTCCTGCAGAAAGGCTCCCAGATGCCCAGGAAGGACAGCAGGTAGATGGGCCAGGCTAGCAGTGCCAGGCCAGCACGGAGCAGGAGGGCGCTTGCAGTGGCCTCTGGCATTTTCAGCCTGGGCAGAGGATCCGTGCAGAGCAGAACTGCTTCTCCTGTGAGGCAGAGCTCGGGGAGCCCAGTCAGAGCTGCATTTGTGTCCTCTCAGAGTACATTCAGCTGCTTGGGTTGCTC
Organism: Geospiza fortis; assembly: GCF_000277835.1. Lineage (NCBI taxonomy): Eukaryota > Metazoa > Chordata > Aves > Passeriformes > Thraupidae > Geospiza > Geospiza fortis. The sequence goes on along the minus strand of NW_005054600.1, from coordinate 89,659 downwards.
TGGTGGACGCTTTTCTCCAGCTGATTTCTCAGTCCGGTCACAGGCAAGGACTGAACAGTGCAGGTGCAGCCAAGCAGTGACCAGAGTCCAGGGGAGGAGCTGCCAGTTTGTTCCCAAGCCGGGCAGCACAACTCCGTGTGTAACCCCAGGCAAAGTTCTGCACGTGCCCTCCTTCAGTTCCGGGTACAGTCATGTCTCTTAAAGCAGCCTGTGCTGCCCTCAGAAGCTCAGCCGAGCTCTGGATCTCTGCAGGAATTTTGTCAGGGGTTTGATTAATGTTTCAGTTCAGAGTTGTTAGGGAGTTGGTTTTCCAGCTGCTGGGAGCTGCTGGGTTTGCTCAGCAGCTCTGTGCTCTCTCTGAACAGCAGTTTTAAGTCTTTGCAGTTTGAGGACACCTTAAATCTTTTGGTGGGTGAGAACGGGCTCCCAGTGATCTTCCAGACTGATGGGAATCATGGACAGAGATAAAACAATTTATTAATTCATTAGTTCTGCATGCAGCATGTGGAGTTTGGGTTTTTATGTGGGTCAAATCAACACTGACCACTCCACAAACACATTCTGGAAGACTTTGTCAGCTTTGCAGTTGACAGTTTTCCAAAGGATTTGGTGGCAGCGTGGATCAGCCATTAACAGGTGACAGCTCTGCTCCCAGTGGCCGGAGGATCCAAGGTCCCCAATAACCCAGGGATGAGTGGTGCCTATTAACCTTGGAACAGTTCTGCTGGGGGTGCGCTGGAGTTCTGCTTTCCTGGGAAAGCCACCAGTGTGTCTCCACTTCCCTCTGGTGGCAATAAAGCAAATTAAAGCCAGGAGTAATTAGGTGCTTCATTAATGATCTCTGTTGTATCTTCATGCCTCCACCTTGTGGCAGCTACAAACAGATTGAACAGTGGGAATCACTGAATCGTTTATGGAAAAGACCTCCAAGATGGAGTCCAACCTTTAATTACTCTGTGTTTCACCAAATACAGGCAGCAATGGACACGGGGTGACAATGATGATGATGGACACAGGGATGATGATGATAACGGACACAGGGATGATGATGGTGACGGACACAGGGATGATGATGGTGATGATGATGATGATGATGATGATGGACACAGGAATGATGGTGATAGTGATGGACACAGGATTGCTGCTGATGATGGTGGTGATGGGCACAGGGATGCTGATGCTGGTGATGGGCACAGAGATGCTGGTGCTGCTGATGATTGACACACGGATACCGATGACGGTGATGGACACAGGGATGCTGATGATGATGGACACAGGGATGCTGCTGACGATGGACACACGGATGCTGATGATGATGGGCACAGGGATGCTGCTGCTGGCGATGGACGCACGGATACCGGTGATGCTGACGGCGGGCCAGGCCCGGGGGTTCCCCGCTCCCCC
>NW_005054600.1:86707-87752 GCF_000277835.1 Geospiza fortis | reverse complement strand
CCGCCGCAGCCCGAGCCCCCCGGCCCTGCGGGGAGTGGGGGGGACGGTGCCAGGCCCGAGATCAGCGTCCCCCGGCCGGTGGGCTGGCTTTGGGAAGGGGCAACCGCCCCCTGCGCCCACCCTGGACCCGGAGCCCCGTCTGGGCCCCGTCCTTCCATCCTTCCGTCTGTTCCTGCATCCCTCCCTGCATCCGTGCCTCCATCCCCCTTCCACCTCTCCTCCACCCCACATCCTGGGGGGCTCACGGGACCCTCCTCCCACGCCCCAAATTCGGGACCGCGCTCTGTGCACTGTAGGAAGGGAGAGCCCGAGTTCTCCTGGATGTCCCTTCCCCCTCGGCCCTCGCTGCAGCGCTGCTCTGTCCCTCCACCGCTCGGCATGCAGAGCTTCCCCTCCCAGAGAGGGGAGATTTTGGAGGACGGGAGGTTTTTTTTTTGGTGGGGGGAGACGGGCAAGGGGATGCATGGGGCAGTGTTGGTGTTCCGGCTGACCCAGATGTTGGGTCAGCATCGTGGTTGTGCATCTTCCTTCCCTCTTTCCTTCCGCCACAGATTTTGGGGGGGATGGTGAGGGCAGATTTGGTTTATATTATTTTATCCCTTCCTGCTGGGAGGGAATTGCACATTCACGAGGTTTTTCTATTAAAAAATCTGGGTGTCTTCCTCCCCTCCCCCTGCGTTCTGGTGCAAACTGATGCCCAGCTGATGTGGGGGTGGGGACACCGGGAGCTGCTCCACGGCAGCGGCTGCGGATGATCCGGGGTGAAGTCGGAAAGTCTGGCAAGGGGAGTGAGCGTGTGCAAGGGGCAGCAGCGGCATCAGGACCCTCGGGCCCTGAGCTGAATTTTGGAGGGCGATCCCGGGTGTGGCAGGATCATCCTTGTCCCGCCCGGGCCGTGTCGCAGCGGTCGGCGGGAGCCCCCCGAGGGGCGGGGGGTTCCCGCGGCTCCGGGTGTGCTTGTGCCGTGTGTGCCCGGGTAACCCGGCCCTGGCACACTGCAGCATTCCACCCGCACCGGGAGCCGTGACCGGGACGTCCTCTTTTC
>NW_005054600.1:76118-85359 GCF_000277835.1 Geospiza fortis | reverse complement strand
GGGGGGAGGGGGGGCGCGGGGTCCCTGTCCCCCTCCTGCCGCTGCCTTCAGAGGCGGAAAGGGAGGAAGGCGTGACCGCGGTGGTTTTCCAGGGCAGTTCTGCTTTGGAGGAATGGGGCCTGGCAATGGCCCTGTTCTCCTGGGTTGGTGATGGAGGTTCTGGGAAGCTCTGGGGTCGGTTCCTCCAGCGGTGCCCAGGGCAGAAGGTGTGGGTGAGGCTGGAGGGGCCCATGGGACACTCCCTGTGCCCATTACTGTCCCCTCGGGCTGTCACCGCCCTCCCGATCTCTTCAGAGGCAGCCACATAAAGTTGGTGAAGCTGTTTAGGATCTCTGCATAGCCCTGGGCTTGGGGAGTTGGTGTCTTTAGGAGTAACAAGCCCCTGCACTCCGTTGGGACCTTTCCCTGCTGGGTCTGTCCTAAGGCCTTCCAGAGCTCCAGTGCTCGGGTTTTCCACCCTTTGTGTGTTTAGAAAGTCCCTGTTCTTCACTTTGGTGTTTTATATAAAACTAACAACGTGACCAAAGGGTTCTCTGATCATTTTAACGTGTTTGGGTGCTTCTGCAGTGTTGTTCACTCAGGGTGGAGGACCTGGAGCCATCACAGATAATTTAATCAGTTATATAAGCTTGTATGTATGGCTTAGATGTAGATCATGGTATAGATACTGTACTGCTCAGTGGAACAATTATAATCCTGTGGCTATTTGGTGGGAGGAGGTTTCTAATAGACAAGAGGGCGAGCGATCATGTGCCTCAGGAAATGGAGCATGGCTGTGCCTTCATTCTGTTAAATAAAGCAGAAACAAAGTCAGCATTGAATGGAAATGAAGTCGCTTCAAACCATAAATCACAGTATCATCTTCCTCCCGTTTGGTGCCATGTCTGTGCTTGGTGGTGGGGCTGCCCAAGTGTGTTTTTCATTAAAATGACCTGGTCTGGTTCTCCACCTCAACGGAGAGCTGCTGTTCAATGGCTCAGTGGTGGCCCTGAGGCTGTGTGGCCCCATGGGCTCCTGCTGTCACATGGTGGCCCTTCAGCATCGATCGCCTTCCCCAAGCTGCTGCAGCTCCATTGACATCGACAGATACACTGGATCAATAATTTATTGTTGAGTTCAGAGCAATGGGCTGGGTTAGAGCTGGAGCAGTGAAACAACAAAAGGAGCTGGGAACAAGCACAGGGGAGTAATTTCAGGAATCACAGAGAGGAAAGACGTGTGGTGGGTCCTGTTGGTGATGGTGGGGTGGAGAGCTGGTCTTTGTGGGACATTGGCTGGAATCTGGTGGGGTTCAGGAATGCTTGTACTGCCCCTCTTGTGCCTCATTATTCTATTTCTGTGCAGATGCGGAGAATCCAAGTAGGGAAGAAGTGGCTTCTTGCTGCAGGAGTGTATTACAAAACCTCCCTGACATGAGCTCAGGTTCCAGCCTGGCTTTTAACACTTCATATGTTCTTCTGGCTTAGGCAAAAGTCTCTCCTTCTCAGGAGGGGTTTCTTCACAGAAAGAGTTGTCAGGCATTGGAAGGGGCTGTCCAGAGATTGGTGGAGTCCCCACCCCTGGAGGTGTGCAGAGAATGGCTGGACGTGGCACTGAGTGCTCTGGGCTGGGTGACAAGGTGGGGATTGGTCACAGGATGGACTTGGTGAACTGGGAGGGCTTTTCCAGCCTCACTGATTCTGGGATACTGTCTTGAAATGCTGTTCCAAATGTAGAGCAGCTTCTGCCTTCCCTTCCCTCAGCCTTGTCCTATAACTGTTATTCCTGCCTAATGGAGCACTCCAGAAAATGGGAGATTTTGAGGAGAATGAACAGCCAAAGCTGGGACTTCACTCCTTCCTGAACAGAGCCATTTCAAAATTCAGAGATCTTGCTACCCTCTGAAAGTCCCATTCCATGCTTCTTGTACTTCTGCCCCAGGCAGAAAGTGTGAGGAGTTTATAATGAACTCTGCTGAGAGGTGATTTGGGGAGGAATGTTTGTTGAGTACTGCATAATACTGCTGAATTGTCTGGGTAGTGGTGTTAAAGTTACAGGAATAGCTACACCGGTGGTCTTAAAGTTGTGGAAGTAAACCCTTCATTGCTGGAGAAGGGAGCAGTGAGTTGTGGGGAGTGAGAAAGGGAGGCTCAGGGGGGATTTTCTCCAGGCTGAGCCTCCTCAGCTGCTCCTCAGTGTGAGATCTCTGTCACCCAGGTGAAGTGTCATCCAGGGAAAATGTCCTGGAAACAGGAGGTTGGATGGCAAATGTGGCCATTCCAGTGGTGTTCCCAGTTTCTGGTCCGTTGAGTGAAATCAGTGGCAGGATGGTGATGTCAAGACAACCAGGAATAAGTGACATTAGTGGAGGGAGATGTTTGTCTGGCCAGGTATTCAGGGGGTGATTAGGAGGGAAGAAAAGTGTCACTCCACAGGGAAACCTGGCTTGTGTTCCAGCACACAGAAATTTTTAACAGAGCACTAGAAGGGGGTTGTTTATTCTCCCCCCTTTCATATTTGTCCCCTTTGTACTCAAAGCATCTGAGCACTCCACAACAAGAAATTAATTCCCCCAAAATTATAGTGTAAAACAACCATTCCCTGACTCCCGTTTTATGGGTCATGGACGGGCTGAATGAACTGAACAAGGAATTAAATTTGGGTTAGTGGCTGAACTCTTGCACAAAAGCTATTTTGAACAGTTTTTTGTTCAAAGTTTGAATTTAAAAGGGGTTGTTTTGTTTGTGAACTTCCAAGTTCTGTGTGAGCTTGCATATAAACAAAGGTTGGCCTTGAGTAAGGACAGAATCGGGAGTTGGGAATTAATTAATTAACTAGGATTAACTAGTTCTGATTCTTGTACCTTACTGAGGGATGTTACTGAAGGCACACAGCTGCTGGGAGGGAGTGAGGACCCTGCAGGAATCAGTCTTTAGTCGGTCTTCATTAAAGTGTTGTTAATTAATAATGTTTTCTGTGTGGTCAGGTTAGACAGGGCTTGGAGCAACCTGGGGTGGTAGCAGGTGCCCCTGCCCATGGCAGGAGGTGGAACAGAATGAGCTTTAAGGTCCCTTCAAACCCAAACCACTCATCCATTTGATGATTCCAATATTTTTCTGTTGCTGTTGGTTGCTTCTTCTCTTTCCTCTGTACATGTCTGTTCATTTTTTTTCACTCTTAGAGGTGTGTGTGTCCAAGTTCAGGCCTTTATGGCCATTTCAAGATCATGAACATTTCCCTGCCCTGTCCCAAGTCTGCCCTTGACCTCTCGTGTTGAGCCAAGCACTGGGAACTTCCGTAAGGTTTTACACAGGCTGGGGAAACACCCAGCACCAAGCAATAAATGCTGCTTGGGAGTGGAAATATTTCCTTTTTCTTCCACTTTGTAGCATCAAACGTGCCATGAGAGCTTTCCTAAAGGAAAGGTCCCTCCTTCACTGCTTCTGGTCACAACACTGACCCTTTCCATTGATAAAATTGGCCTGTTCTAGACACAGGACTCACTGCAGGTGGGGATTGGAGGCTGAAAGCCACTTCCAGCCGTGGATTTCCCCATGGGTGGATATTTTGGGTTTGCTTGAAGCTTTTTAGGCTCTCCTGCAGCAGGATTTCAGGGTGCTGTTCATCTACACCATGTTTTCCTGCCTCAGTCCTCATGTTGGAATCAAGAGGCACCTGTGTCCATGTGGGTTATATAAAAATTCACACAGAAGGTCTCTCTGCCTCAAAGCCACACTGTGAATGGCTGACTTGTGGTAATTAATAAAGGAAGAAGTGTATTAAAGCAAGGAAATTGCCTCAGAAGTGTTTTTTAATTTATTTTGATGATCAGCTTGAATAATTTATTGGAATATTTCATGATGTACCAGTAAATGGACTGCTGGGAACATTTAGAAAAAATAATTAAGTCTTAGCAACTGGGCACCTCAGTGCAGCAGTTTCTGGTGGAAAATCTTTGGCATTTGAGCAACGTGTGTGTTGTGTGCACCCAAATCCAAGCTCCCAGGATGAATTCCTGGCTCCCTGGCAGTGGCTGGGAGCAGCAGTGCAGTGTCATTCCCAGTGCAGGGATCCATGGATCCCTAACCCAATCACCTCTTCTGCAACTCACCTGGATGCTGAGTCTCTGTCACTGCTGGTTTTGGCAGCGTGGTGTTGTTCCCAGTGCAGTTCTCCATGGGTAAAATTGGGAAAAAAAAGTGTCACAATTTTCAGAACGTTTCTCCTGTTACAGGTTGAAAAATCTGATGTGGGAAGGGCCAAAATAAATCCTGGGATATATCCATCGATCCCAGCAGGACCATTCCTGGTTGGGAAATCACATTTACAAGGTTTTTAGCTTTCATAAGCTTTACCAGGCAGAGCCGCTGTGGAATTTCCTCCTTGATGAAGATGAGGTGGAGCCACACATCTTACTTTGCCCATTACCTTAATGTGGGATAATTTATTGGGAAAACAGATGAAGTCAGGACAGGCAAGACCATCCCAAGGAGAGAGACCCTCAGGTCCCTGTTACGTGTTGATAGAACACAAGAAACAGCCCTGTAAGTAATTCCAAAATGCCAAAATGTGGAGAAGCTGCCTCCATGTGCAGCTGTGAACCAGATTTGGGGAGCGGTGTTGGTTTGTTGGGTTTAGTTGTGGTTTTTTTCCTTTAAATGGGCAGTCAGCTGAGTCGGTGCCTCCAGTTGTGGGTTGTGTAATTTTGCACAAATTCCTTCATGCCTTCATTTTTCCCCTTTTTTATGCTGTGTCCCTGAGCTACTTTGGTTTCTAAATTCAGGCCTTACATATTTATCTGTGCCATTCAATTAGACCACATCCCCAATGCTGCTCTATAGTTTCACAGTATGTGGGAAATTTGGTAATTAAATGCATGCAAATGCTGCAAGAATAGAATAAATTAATTTTCCTTAATATCAGCAGGCCATTTGGTGATGTCTCAGAGATAATGTGACCAAGATACTGGCCCTTCTCTCCCCTTCTTGCCATCTTTTTTGAATCTTTACTATTATTGCTCTAGAAATACCCAGTCGGTTTTATAGGAAGAGAATCCTGGCCCTGCTGCACTCTGGAATTACATAAGGAGGGAGATCTGTACTCCATGATTTTTTGGATCTACATATAAAACCTGAGCTGGAAACAGCATTTGAGCCCAATGTGTGTGTTTGAGATTGATGTGTGGATCGGGGTGTGAAGGTTGTGTCACAGCAGTTACAAGGGATAACCTGAGTTCCCTCTGAATGGTTTGTACTGGGTGTTCCAGCTTTGGAAATGCTGTGCTGAGGGCTGGGATCTCCAGGTATTCTTACCAAGGACGCAGTTACTTACTGGGTTTTATTTGTTCCTGAAGCCCACTGCACTCCAGAGAGTTGTGGTTCTCTGTTTTAGCTTCCCTGAGCTCCTCCCACGTGAATTCAGCACAATCCTCATGGCCTGGGCAGGCTGGGGGTGCTTGACCTCATGCTGAAATAGCTGAATTTTAACATTTTAACTCCCTGTCATAGTTTCCAAGGAATCAGAAAGTAATTTTTTCTCCAGATGTTTAATATCTATTTGGATGCTGTGTTTGTGTTGCCTTAAAAGATCTGACCTTACTGCTTATCTTTTTCCTTGCTTGAGGGACCCTGTTCCAGGCAACTCTGGGATTCATTCTGTGCCATATCCTCACGGGTTTTGTGCTATATTCTCATGGTTTTTGTGCCATATTCTCATGTTTTTTGTGCCTTTCCTCTTGGATTTGGTGTCTGGGTCCCTCCCCGAGCACCGTGTCGGGGCTGGGTTCTCTTCCAGCCTGCAGCACTGCAGTGCTGTTGCATCAGTGCAGGGTTTCTGTCATCCCTCTCTCCCTTGGCCTCTTCTGGAGTGAGAACAGGCTGCCGAGGTAGCAGCAGCTCAGAAATGCAGGGTTGGTGCAGGAGCTGGCACGAGGAGCAGAGCTGCAGAGCTCTGGTGGGCGGCTGCATTCAAGGGAACCAACTTCCTCCCAGCTCTGCTGTGAGGATGAAGTTGCTTTTCAGAGTGTTTTTTTTCCAGAATAGTTCGTGTTCAGGAGGGCCCAAGTTGGGGGGGCCATCACTGGGGCTGGGGGAGATCCTACAAGCTGCTTCTTGCTTGTAGAAATCATTGAAGTGGCACCTTGGGCAGTGACAGGTGGGTTCAGCTGTGTCCAGCTGTGGTGTGCCCATGCCCGGAGCTCGTTTTGGGAATGAAACCAGCAGGTCTGCTCCTCATCCTCATGCCTTCAGTTTTAGCTTTCATATTTTCCAGACTCTGTACTGCATTGGTGCAGAACTCTGAACTTCATATGAAGTGTTTTAGCAAGTTCTCCTCACAGTTCAGTCAGCCGGAGCAATCCTTTTCCTGCCCCAGGACCAAGGACAGAGCTGCAGCTTCAGGCCCAAAAAGTGTAAACAACGGGGAATTGAGGAGAGCAAACTGGGAGGATGGGACTGCATAACCTGGAGCTGGAATTGGACAATGAACCCCAATATGGAAATGGACCAAAACTTATAAAAGTGTGAAAACTGATGACCGAGTGTCCATCTTGGGTGGACAACAAGAGCCATGGCCGGGCTCTTGTGCTGCCCAAGGTGTATCCTTTGAGGATATCCTTTTAATAAATCCATACTTTACTCTTTAACTCTGTCTAGCTCTGTTTCAGGAACCTCTAAAAGCATCACCTACAGCCTCAGGGCCTGAAAAATATAAACAAAAATTTATAATTGTATGAAAACTCGTGACCATTGTCCATCTTGGGTGGACAGTGCGCCAAGAGCCAATGAGCCATCTTGGGTGGACAACAAGAGCCACGTCTGGGCTCTTGTGCTGCCCAAGGTGTGTCCTGTAAAGGTTTTTTTAATAATCAGTCCCCAGTTTATTCTTTAATTCTGTCTAGCTCTGTTCCAAGGCGTCACCTCCATGGGGATGTGAGGAGCAGGGCTCCCTGTGGCTCTGCCCGTGCCCTTCTCACCTCGTGCCTGTGTTTTCTCCCCGCAGAGCTGACCTGCCCGGGGTGCAACATCTCTAAAGAAGCTGCTGCAGGATGAAAAGATGGCAGCGCGGCTGCTCGCACCACCAGGCCCCGAGAGTTTTAAACCCTTCACTCCGGAGTCCCTGGCCAACATCGAGAAACACATCGCGGAGCTGAAGAAGAAGCAGCGCTCCAAGCAGGACAGCAGCCACCGGGACGACGATGAAGACAGCAAACCAAAACCAAACAGTGACCTTGAGGCGGGCAAGAATTTGCCTTTCATCTACGGGGACATCCCTAAAGGGCTGGTTGCTGTGCCACTGGAGGACTTTGACCCTTATTATATGACCCAGAAAGTGAGTCTGCAAGGAAGGAGTTGCTAAAGCGCCTTTTTTTCTTGGGAACTTGCAGGTTTGGGTATGGTTTAAACAGAAGATAAAGGAAGGGAGTCTTGGAAATAGTTCAGGTTGTGCTAATGTGCCAATTTTAACCATCAGGGCAATAAGAAGAATTTAATGGAGGGGTAACAGTAAGGGTTTCAGTGTGTATTTCATCACTTACGTGGAATTCAGTCTGAAGTTTATTATGAAGCATTGGCTCACAGAATCGTGGCAAAAAAGGAGACTGATTAACTCACTTTCATCTTAATTATTATTTGTCTAAGGTGATGTGGCAGGAAGCATTTATGGGTGCTGAGGTGTTTGAAGAAATGGTGTCATGAGGGAATGGTTGGCAAACTCTGCTGGGGATGAAGGGGAGGGATCCACTGGTGATGGAATGAGGAGCACGGTCGCTGATTTTATTAGAAGGCAAAACTGAAGTTCTTTAGTGTTTAATTTCATTGCTTTCTTTGATACAAGTCTAATTGAGCCAGCTGAGACAGTCACCATCTCAACTGAGGCTCAGCTGTGCCTCTGGGGGAGCTGCAGATTGAGCTGTGTGGGTGACAGGAGCTGTGATGTGGCTCTTCAGAACTCAGAACTGGCTGCATGTGGAATCCGTGTCATGGGTGACCAGTGAGTTTGGTCAGAGTTTTTGTTGGGACGGACGTTTGTGCCACGCTCAGAAGTGACTCTGAGGCTGGCAGGGCATCATTCACATGAAATCAGCTGAATCTGGGGAGTGATGAGAGTAACTAACCCTTCTTTACTCTGATTAATTTAATGGTTGGTTGTGTCAATTAATTCTTGTGTCCAGAGTGCTGAGGGCAGGTTCTCACTCAGAACAGGGCCGTGAAATTTGGGGATCTGTGTCTTGTATCGTGGTGCCCAGCTGATGTGCTCCTCCAGGAGATGCACTACCAGGAGCTGCTGTGGGAAGAAGGCAGCTTAGCTATCCTCAGGAATACTCTTTATTTATTAGACAAATATTTTCTCTTTATTAAACCAATCTGGCTCTGGTGAGAGCAGGTCATGGAATTACAGGATTGGGGTTGGGAGGAACCTTAAAGCTCATCCAGTGCCACCCCTGCCAGGGACAGGGACACCTTCCACTGTCCCAGGGTGTTCCAAGCCTTGTCCAGCCTGGCCTTGGACACTTCCACGGATCCAGGGGCACCCACAGCTTCTCTGGGCACCCTGTGGCCACCCTCCCCACCCTCCCAAGTGAACTCTCAAGGTCTCTCGACCCCTTTTTCCCACCACAGAGGTGTTAGGAAATGTCTGTGATCCCACTGCCGGAATTTTGAAGCCTCTCTGTGTCTGTGAGGTGAAGGGGGGGGTGTCAGTGGGAGAATTGGGCTGATTCATGTTTTTTCTGGCTGAAGGAGGGGGCAGTGCTGAAGGGACAGTGGGCAGAGCTCCCTGGTTCTCAACGTTCCACCCCAAAACCCAAAAGGAGGCGCAGGGAACCCCGTTATCCCTCCTGCTGCATCCATCTCCACGTTTGCCTCCCAACACAAGGCTATTAATAAACCTTTCATTTTGAGAGGAAGAAATGAGCTGCATTCCCTCTCTGAAGGCATCTGTCACATCTCTGGGAGCGCCGTGTGGAATCCTTGGCGGGCTGAGATGCAGGGAAAGTTCTGGAGATGGGAGCAAACCCCCCCAGCCCTGCTGACCTCGAGCAGGGTCTGGCTCTCCCCACAAACCCTGAATCCTCTGCTCCCTTTCCTGTCGTGTCCATCTCAGCGTGGCCTTGCCTGAGTGCTCCTTGCTGCTTCCAATAGTCAGTGACTTTCCACAAAGAATTTTTTTTTAAGGCCATTAAAAAAGGCCCTTTTCTGAATCATCAGGAATTACGAATCTGCTTGAATCATGGGAAGTTTTCCAAGATTTTTTTTCACCCCCC
>NW_005054600.1:72879-76102 GCF_000277835.1 Geospiza fortis | reverse complement strand
CCCCCCCCGCCCCTTCTCCAGAAGGCTTTGCATCACAGGTCTTTGCTTTTGCAGCGTGCACAGGGACGAATCAGCTGGTTGCTTTTCCCTGCAGGAGGACACGGTGATCTTGGTTTGTCTAAGGAAACTGAAACTGCATTTTAACAGAGCAGCTGACCCTCCCAGCACCTGTAAACTGATATTTAAAGGAGAAACAGTGTTACCTGGAAACAAAACCGTGGCACAGGGAGTCACAAGCCCTGGGTTTGTAGCCCAGCAATGGTTTTGTCCAAGGTGCTGCTCTTTCCTCTGCTCAGTTTCATTTTGCAATATGGGAGTCACAGAATCCCAGAATCCTTGAATTGGAAAAGACCTCCAGGATCCAGTTCAGCTTGTTCCTAGCTCTGGACACGTTCTAGCCCCTGAATGTCTTGAAGTGAGGGGTAAATCATGACTCTGAGGAGAGTCTGGAATCCCTTTGCTCACAGGCAGCAGGTTTGGGAGCTGCTTTAGCTTCCTTTTGTCTCTGTGTAAGGACCAGAAAGAATTTTTTAATGATTTCTTGTTTTACAACTTGTAATGGCCTTCCAGTTCCTGGCCTGAAGCACAGGGTAGGAACAATACTAGCCATTTTTATCATGGAAACCCAAAACATTTCAATTAATATATCCAAAAGGCAGGTACATGAACTTCCGTGTTCACATATGCAAACAAAATTTAGGCAATACCTTGTGTGAGCAGCCCCAGCCTTGGGAGCAGAGCAGCCTCATGGCCTTAAATCCTTCAGTGTTTATTAAGACATCAGGGCCATCTTCCTCTTTCATTCCTACAGCCAGGATTTCCATTTTTGGAAGTTTTTCCATCTTCTGTGCCTCTCTTTCCTTCTGATCATTCGTGGCCCAACCCATCCTTCCTCAACACCTCCTCACCCTGTTCTTTCCCTCTGGACATGGTGTTTGCCAGGTTGGGGTTGTTGTCCTCAAGCACCTTCCATTTCCAATTCCCTCAAATTCCATCCCTGCTGCAGAATGAGGTGAAGGTGCTCCTGCAAAGGCTGCAGTGATGAGGCAGCAGAAGGTCTCTGGATATTCTGTGAGCTGAGGCTGTGGATAAGTTTAGGTGGATGGATTTCAGTGGGAAGAGTGTCCACACACACACATGTGAGGTCTGAGGCTGGGCTGGGACGTCCGAGGTCACCTACGGCTGCCACAGAAGCACCTGAGGATCTCTCCAGAGCCTTCGTGCCAAGGGAGTGACTTGCAGCTTTGTCAAGTCACATGCCAGGTTTGGAAACGGGCCCTGTGGGTCCAGAATGTCACCTTGGCCCAGGAAAATCACAGGGATGTGAGGGACCAGCTGCAGGAGGCACGTCTGGCTCTGGAATGTGCCTCAGGAGCCTTGGCCCGTGGTGTCTGCAGGGCAAGGTCTCTCGACCCCTTTTTCCCACCACAGAGGTGTTAGGAAATGTCTGTGATCCCACTGCCGGAATTTTGAAGCCTCTCTGTGTCTGTGAGGCGAAGGGGGGGGTGTCAGTGGGAGAATTGGGCTGATTCATGTTTTTTCTGGCTGAAGGAGGGGGCAGTGCTGAAGGGACAGTGGGCAGAGCTCCCTGGTTCTCAACGTTCCACCCCAAAACCCAAAAGGAGGCGCAGGGAACCCCGTTATCCCTCCTGCTGCATCCATCTCCACGTTTGCCTCCCAACACAAGGCTATTAATAAACCTTTCATTTTGAGAGGAAGAAATGAGCTGCATTCCCTCTCTGAAGGCATCTGTCACATCTCTGGGAGCGCCGTGTGGAATCCTTGGCGGGCTGAGATGCAGGGAAAGTTCTGGAGATGGGAGCAAACCCCCCCAGCCCTGCTGACCTCGAGCAGGGTCTTGCTCTCCCCACAAACCCTGAATCCTCTGCTCCCTTTCCTGTCGTGTCCATCTCAGCGTGGCCTTGCCTGAGTGCTCCTTGCTGCTTCCAATAGTCAGTGACTTTCCACAAAGAATTTTTTTTTAAGGCCATTAAAAAAGGCCCTTTTCTGAATCATCAGGAATTACGAATCTGCTTGAATCATGGGAAGTTTTCCAAGATTTTTTTTCACCCCCCCCCCGCCCCTTCTCCAGAAGGCTTTGCATCACAGGTCTTTGCTTTTGCAGCGTGCACAGGGACGAATCAGCTGGTTGCTTTTCCCTGCAGGAGGACACGGTGATCTTGGTTTGTCTAAGGAAACTGAAACTGCATTTTAACAGAGCAGCTGAACCTCCCAGCACCTGTAAACTGATATTTAAAGGAGAAACAGTGTGACCTGGAAACAAAACCGTGGCACAGGGAGTCACAAGCCCTGGGTTTGTAGCCCAGCAATGGTTTTGTCCAAGGTGCTGCTCTTTCCTCTGCTCAGTTTCATTTTGCAATATGGGAGTCACAGAATCCCAGAATCCTTGAATTGGAAAAGACCTCCAGGATCCAGTTCAGCTTGTTCCTAGCTCTGGACACGTTCTAGCCCCTGAATGTCTTGAAGTGAGGGGTAAATCATGACTCTGAGGAGAGTCTGGAATCCCTTTGCTCACAGGCAGCAGGTTTGGGAGCTGCTTTAGCTTCCTTTTGTCTCTGTGTAAGGACCAGAAAGAATTTTTTAATGATTTCTTGTTTTACAACTTGTAATGGCCTTCCAGTTCCTGGCCTGAAGCACAGGGTAGGAACAATACTAGCCATTTTTATCATGGAAACCCAAAACATTTCAATTAATATATCCAAAAGGCAGGTACATGAACTTCCGTGTTCACATATGCAAACAAAATTTAGGCAATACCTTGTGTGAGCAGCCCCAGCCTTGGGAGCAGAGCAGCCTCATGGCCTTAAATCCTTCAGTGTTTATTAAGACATCAGGGCCATCTTCCTCTTTCATTCCTACAGCCAGGATTTCCATTTTTGGAAGTTTTTCCATCTTCTGTGCCTCTCTTTCCTTCTGATCATTCGTGGCCCAACCCATCCTTCCTCAACACCTCCTCACCCTGTTCTTTCCCTCTGGACATGGTGTTTGCCAGGTTGGGGTTGTTCTCCTCAAGCACCTTCCATTTCCAATTCCCTCAAATTCCATCCCTGCTGCAGAATGAGGTGAAGGTGCTCCTGCAAAGGCTGCAGTGATGAGGCAGCAGAAGGTCTCTGGATATTCTGTGAGCTGAGGCTGTGGATAAGTTTAGGTGGATGGATTTCAGTGGGAAGAGTGTCCACACACACACATGTGAGGTCTGAGG
>NW_005054600.1:72434-72869 GCF_000277835.1 Geospiza fortis | reverse complement strand
CCCCCTGCCCCTGCCACAGAAGCACCTGAGGATCTCTCCAGAGCCTTCGTGCCAAGGGAGTGACTTGCAGCTTTGTCAAGTCACATGCCAGGTTTGGAAACGGGCCCTGTGGGTCCAGAATGTCACCTTGGCCCAAGAAAATCACAGGGATGTGAGGGACCAGCTGCAGGAGGCACGTCTGGCTCTGGAATGTGCCTCAGGAGCCTTGGCCCGTGGTGTCTGCAGGGAGAGCTGGTGACTCTGCAAGGTCACGACACCATTCCTGGGTTTGCATTTCAGTGAAGTCACCAAAACAGAGGAAAGAGTCAGAACCATCCCAAAAATCAGATTTTTATTCTTATTTCCAGCGTCTCATTGCGTTTCCCAGGTCTTGAGTGTTTTTTCTTCCACTCTGTCTCTCTGGTTGTCTTCAAAGGAGCAGGAAAAGTGAGTGTG
>NW_005054600.1:71784-72424 GCF_000277835.1 Geospiza fortis | reverse complement strand
TGAAGAAAGGAGACTGGATTCCCTGGCAGGCGTGTTCTGCAGTCCTCTCCAGGTGTTGGAAGGAAGGCAGAGTGGGATGTTGGCTGTTGGTGCTGTGGATCCAGGCATGCAGAGCTGGGATCAGGGAATGCCAAGTGTGGAATCTGTTCCCATCTCCTCAGTAACTGCAGCCCACTCCTGATGGGGGAAAGGATGGAGAATTATTTCTGGCCAGCAGGCAGAGTGGATTTCCTTGCAGAGGCAGATTGTGAGGTCCTTAACACTTAAAAATCAGGAACTCCCTCCAGCAGCTCCACATCCTCCCAGGGCTGGGGCAGCTCTGCAGGTGAGGTCTCACCTGAGCAGGGCAGAGGGGCTCAGCCCAGGCTCAGAGGGTTCCTGAGGCACCTCAAACCCTTCTCCCCAGGGCTGCTCTCAGAACTGATTGTGTCTGTGATTCTTCAGCCCCCAGGGTGGCTGAGTTTGCTGTAAATTCCTTTTCCAGCAGCCCCAGTGGCTCGCTCAGGGTGTCACCAGGAAGTCACCGCTCTCCCCTGCTCCACATCGTGTCGCTGCTGCAGGAATGTGCTCCCATATGTTCTGAGGCTGTTCCTAAAGCTGTTTGCTTCTGAAATCTCCTGCCCACTCCCCCTCACTCCTC
>NW_005054600.1:56531-71736 GCF_000277835.1 Geospiza fortis | reverse complement strand
TAAATCTTGATGGAGCTGGAATGATTCTTGCCATCCCCCAGTTGGTTCTGTTGCTCTCCCAGGCACAGTCATCATTTTGCAGATTGATTTTAATGAAACGTTCTTTTTACGAAGAAGGTTTTGGTGAGTCCTGATGAACTTGATGGAAAGTAAAGAGGATGGAGTTTTTTCACAGCTCTAACAACAAAGGGAGGCTTTGGGAAGTCCAACCAGACAAAACCATCTCTTAAATTGACTGCAAAATACCTTTTTCCAGGTATCACCTTCCTCTGAGTTTTGAGCTTTGCTTCAGCACATCTTAAAAGCTCTTAAGGATGTTCTTGGCCCAGATCCAGAAAATGTTTTAAGAGCTTGCAGCCATTTTGAAATGGAGTTTTAATATGTCAGCAGCAGAATGGAAAACTAGGAGAGGGTTTAAATTGCCAAACACTTCTTGGCTTTTGGGCTTTTCTTTCTATTGACAAGACCAAGTGGAGATTTAGTCAGGATTTTATAGGGTACCCAGGGGAATGGTGGATCTCGGAGCTGTCGTAATCCATGAGCAGATTGGAATTCTGGCACCTCACTGGTGTGAGGGCTGTGCTGAAAGGCCCAGGGATGATGGGCTTTACAGGCAGGAACAATTCAACAGGTTTTGGGGTCTAAAAGGAGAAATCTGGGCAGAGCACGGGGAGAAAACAAGGAACTGCCTTAGGTGCAGTCACTTAACAGGTGAGGGACTAAGCAGGAAGAACATGGAGTTCATGTTTGATAGGGAATGGGATGAAAACTTAGATTTCTTCATGGAAAGGGTGGTCAGGCATTGGGAGAGGCTGCCCAGGGAGGTCTGGAGTCCCCATCCCTGCAATGTCCAAGGAATGACTGGACACTCAGCACTCTGTGGGCTTTGGGAAGTTCCTGTCTTCTTCCAGCTCCCCTTATCCCATGTAATGTCCAGCACGGTCCTGGTGGAGGGTCCATTGCTCAAAAGGTGTGGGAGAGTTGGGAGATCCTTTTAAAAGAGATTTATAAAGGAAGGGGATGTGAGTCCTGGAAAGTTTGTGGTGTCAGGGATGGGGGGAGAGCTGATTCCTAGAATTGGGTGTCCCCTGAGCACTCTGTAATGGCAATTTCGCAAAACTTTTTAGGAGGTTTGTCCATGCCAAGGTGATCTGGTCGTTAATTCTTGATGCTGCAATTTAAGAGCTGTCCAGGGCTGTCTTTAAAGTGCTTTTGGTGGGGATGCATTAGTGGTTCTGCTAACAAACCTTCCTCTCTCTGTGCTGAACCACAATCTGATTTTGATTTCCTTTGCAAATAATTTACTGCTCAATGGTCTAATTTAACCAAACAAGCTCAAACACGTTGTTTCATTGACGAGGAAAATGACAAATTTCCTAAGAGTGAGTCTCCTGAGGAAGCCTGTGCTGGCAGAGAGCCCTGGTGGATTCCCTGGGGTTGGGCTCTGAGCTCAGGGCTGTGCCAGCTGGGGGTTGGAGACAAGAGTGAGTCCAGCTGTGCTTTGGGGCCATCCTGGAGAGGATAAAAACGGGATAAATGGTGCCAGGGAAAGGGCTTTGGCTTCTCAGTGCACTCAGATTGCATTTTTCCCTCTGGCTGGGATGGTGGGTGTGAAGCACCCACAGCCCCAGTTTGCCCCTGATGCTCCCGGTGCTGCTCTCTGTAGGGAGATGGACCAGCAGAATTCTGCCCCACAGTCACATGGATCATTCCACAGGTTCTGAATGAAGAAATGAACCTGAAATTCCTTCCACAGGTTCTTAATGAAGAAATTAATCTCACATCTTCGTCAGCTCTGTAGGGTAAAGCAGTGAGATTGCTGTGCTGGGGATGGTGGGTGACCTGTGTCTGCTGGGCTGGGGACCCTGCCCCCACATTTTGGTCCTGTTTGCCTGTCAGTCTGTCTTCCCAGGGATTTGTAACAGCAGGATTTGTTGTGGCTATTTAGGAAGTGTCATAATTCACTTGTGGGGAGTCCTGAATAAGTTTGAGATAAGACCTCTGAGTTGTTTTTAGTGATGTAGTTTATTTTCTTATTTTTTGCATAAGTAAGAAGGGTGAGTTCAGCTCACATTGTTACAGCAGAATTCAGAAAGTCACAAGACCCTTAGTTACAAGACCTTTTAAGGAGTTATTATCCAATAAAACACTGCTAGCAAAGATATTTATATTTTTGACCCAATCCTTAAATATTTCATTTTATAGAGCCATACTACAATGTAAACTTTTTTAGCCAATTGTGTTATAACACACAAACCTATAGTGCTATATTCTAAACTCCCTCTTTACCTCTGTACCTACTTTTATTATTTTCTATATTCTAAACTCTACAACTTCAGAGTTTCCTTTACTTAGCTTAACGTGTCTCTACTTTAAATCCACATTCTCACCTCTAACACTTAAGTTTAAAGGCCTTTTCCAAGGTCTCAGATCAAATCCTGTGTTTAATTTTCAATTTTAGCTTACAAGCCTCAAATTCTAGGAGTTCTTTACATTTCAGATTCCAGCAGGAAGGAGGCAGGGGCTGTGCCAGATCTGCTCCTGGGGCTCTGGGGAGCTGGGTTCTCATCCTTGGAAAGGAATAACGGGGTGTGGGAGAGCAAAGAGAGGATTGGGTGGGAGGTTTGGCTTCTGCCCTGGCTGAGGTCTCAAATTAAATGGATTTTTGGGGTAGAATTACCCCTGGTGTCCTGGTGGGTGATGCCTGTGACGTTCAGGTGTGTTGTACCCTAATGGGAACTTCATAAAGGAGATTATTAAAAAAAACAACAACAGGCAATGGTATTTTTTACCCCAGAATTCTGTCTGCTTTGTACAATTCCTGCTATGATTTTCCTGCATTAACTCTCTCTCTCTCTCTTTCTTTTTTTCTCTGCAGACCTTTGTAGTACTAAACAGAGGGAAAACACCCTTCCGATTTAGTGCCACACCTGCCTTGTACATTTTAAGTCCTTTTAATCTGTTTAGAAGAATAGCTATTAAAATTTTGATACATTCATATCCTTTTTATTACTGAATTACCTTTGTGTATTTGTTGAAAATCTCTTAGCTCTTGTCTTTTGCTAATCTTTTCCATTTATTGAAAATCTATTAGCTGTTGTTGTTTGCTCACTTCTCAGGTATAAATGCCAGTCCTGCACCTGGAGATGCGGCCTCAGAATATGCACAAAATCCAGATTTTTACTGGAGGAAAAAGCAGTTCTTTAGCCACATCCAATGAAGGGAAATTCTCCTTTATTTTCCCCGTTCACACACGTGGATGAGTTTTGGAACAGAGGTGGCTTAAGGTTGTGCTTCACATGAAGGAGAGCTAGGCTTTAAAAGCTACTGAAATGGTTAAATGGAATTAAAATATAATGAAATAAATACTAAAATATTACATAGAAATAAACAGAGTTACTATCTGGAGAACAAACCACAGCCACCTTGTCTGTAATTAGACACTGCCTAATTTCTTGCTCTTTTGGCATCTCTAAAACATCCTGCTAATGGCAAAGCTCTTCCAAAATGTCCCATTGCAGAGCTTTGGAAGCACCATCTGATGGTGTTCTTAGGAGAAAAATAATGTATTTTATTGACTGAGCTGCTTCAGCCTGTTTATTTATTTATTTTTAGAAAATGGATCTAAAATGGAAATGCATCCACATGATTTAGAGGCTTCTATAATCTCCCTTCCTGTATCTCAGATGGAGGAAAAGCTTTTCCATCTTTTCAGAGTTGACTTGGGAATATTTTCTTTGGCTCTGATTTATTTCTCGTGGCCTTTCCTCCCCTGGATGTGCAGCTGAGGGATGAATTTCTGTCAGGCTGAGCCCGAGGTGCTGCTGGAGGCTCTGGGGTCTGTTTGAGTCTCCTGAAATAATTTTGAAAGTCAAATATCTGGATTTCACCACTCTGCTCCTAATTCAGGAGTTACTGAATACGTGGATTTGGGGGCAAGGATTAATTTAGGCCTCTGAATTGAGTTGCTGAGGCATACCAGAAAATGTAACATTGATGTATATAAAACTAATTTTAAAAGTATATTAAATTTATATAAACCAGAAAATTCACCAAATGGTGACATAAAATGCTATTGCTGTAGTCATATATGTTATATAGTATATATAGTTATAATTATATATAGTGATATATATAGTAATATGGTTGCATATATATACATATATATAACTATATATGTATATGTAGTTATATAATATATATGTTATGTAGTATATAAATAGCATATATAATACAATACATAACAATATATCATGTATTTATATTAACATTATGTATAGTTTATATTTATATTAAAATTGTTTATATAACATATAAATATTGTATATAAAGCAGTGTATATAGCATATAGTATATATGTTATAGAGCATATAAATAGTATATATAATACAGTATATAAAAATATATAGTATATAGTCTATAAATAGTATATAGTCTATAAATGTTATATATAATACAGAGTATACAGCATATAGATATTCTATGCAATACAATACATTAAAAATAGAAATAATCTTCTTTCCCAGGACTGCTGGGAAATATTAGCAGCCCACAGAAAATAGCCTGGAAATGGTTGGATTTTCCTTCAGTCAATGACCTTTGGGGAATTTAAGGGGATTTGAAGAGTCACTGTGTGTCCCTTTGCTCCTTGACTCTGTCCCACAGTATTTAGCATGATCATTATGTGCACTATTTTGACCAACTGTGTATTCATGACTTTTAGTAACCCGCCAGAATGGTCAAAGAATGTGGAGTAAGTAGGAATTGTTGCATTTAAGTACCAAATACGTGTTTGTAAGAACCTCCCAAAATGCTGAGTTTGCTCCTTTGAGGGCCCTGTTCCTCCCCATGCTTTTTTTTTTGCATGCTTCCCATGTTGTTTTTTTTTTTTTTGTGGTTTTTGTGGGGTTTTTTGGTTTCTTTATTTTTGCTTTTGTTTTGGTTTGGTTTGTGTTTTGTTTTTTTTGTGGTTTTTGTTTGTTTGTCTGTTTGTTTGTTTTTTTCTTTTATCTTTTGGAGCCTTTTATTTAAACCAAAGTCTTTACAATTCACCTTTTTTTTCCCCTACTAAAATGACATTTCCTCCTCCCAGGTACACATTCACCGGGATTTATACATTTGAATCACTCGTGAAAATCATTGCCAGAGGTTTCTGTATAGATGGCTTCACCTTCCTGAGGGATCCCTGGAACTGGCTGGATTTCAGTGTCATCATGATGGCGTAAGTTGTGTTTTTCCAGGGATTTCTGTGCCTGGGAGGGGACGAGGCCTTAGCAAAAGAGTAGGTTTATAAGGAAAAAGAAGATCAAGGAAAACTTCAGTGAACCCCCTTGATTTTTCCAAGGAAAGTTTTAGCCTGGTGGGATTTCAGCTCTAAACTGCAACAGCACGGAGGTAGTGGAGTTGCTACTGCAAAAAAAAAAAAGTAGGATTTTCTGTAAATTGCCTTGATTAATACAAGATTTTAGGTGGTTTATGCACCAGAGGGGCAGATCAGCATAGGAACCAAATATCTTCAAATTCCGGTCCCTACCACTCCTTCCTTGGGCTGTGACTGGAGGCTGGACTGTGATTAACCCATTAATAACCTGTTAATAAGCCATTATTAACCAATTTCCCATGAAGCTGCAGCGTCAGAAAGGAGACATTTGATTTTCCTTCCTCATTTTTTTCCCTTGTGCTGGATTGGGCTGATACTGAGGATCATGGGCATGCCTGAGTCGCGTCAGAAATCACACCCTGAGCCCAGAGTGAACTCCCAGTGTGGGTGCACACAGACCAAGTCCCACCTGGGAATTAGCAATCCCTTCATTTCTCCAGAAATTACCAAATCCCACCAGTTTTAAGGCATTGGTCTGCAAGGAGTGTCCCAAATCTCCCAGTGGGGATTGTAACCCTTTCCTTTCCAGAGGCCAGGCTTTGCCTGTGGGCTCTGTACAATTCTCTTTGTCAAGGGCATTATTTAAACCACACTAAGAGTTTTTTAAGCCCTTGAGGCCTTTCTGCAGCAGGAAAAATCTTCAATGTTGAGCACTTCTGTGCTTTTTCATACCAAGTTTCTCCCCACGTGGCACAGAGGAAATATTCTCTAAGCTGGGGTAAAATACAACCCTGTCTCTTTGCACTAAGCCTCTTCTCCCCTGTGTACCTTGGGTTTATCTGCTTGGAAAAAGAGAATCAAAGCTTCCTGTGGCTCACAAACAGACATTGAAGCCTAAAGGATTAAAAATGGAGGATGCTAATTAAAATGAAGGATGCTAATTAAATGGAAGGATGTTAATCAAAGCAGAAGATGATTACGTTTTCTTAAAAACATGAATTGAAGCGAATATACCTGAAACCCCTGATCTGAGGTACAGTCATGGAATCATGGATTGGTTTGGGCAGGAAGGGACCTTAAAGCTCATCCAGTCCCATGGGCAGGGACATTTCCCACTAGCCCAGGTTGCTCAGGGTGGTGTCACCAAATCTCCTCAAATAATTGGCATTTTTACAATTCTCTTCTTCTGCAGAGATTCAAAGTTTCAAATTCTCTCTAGGACTCTGAAGGTTGGGGCACCATGATATGAAAAACATCTGAAGCTGTTGTAGAGGATCCAAAGCAGGGTCAGGAGGCTCTGGAGGAGTGGCTGAGGGCTCTGGGTCTGTTCAGCTGGAGGAGAGACTGAGGGGAGACTCATTGGGGGCTGCAGCTTCATCCCGAGGGGCAGCTCTGATCTCCGCTCCCTGTGAGCAGGGACAGGACACCAGGGAACCACTGCAGCTCTGCCAGGGGAGGGAGATCAGGAAAATATTCTTCTGCCAGAGGGTGCTGGGCACTGCCCAGGCTCCCCAGGGAATGGGCACAGCCCTGAGGCTGCCAGAGCTCCAGGAGCTGCTCCCAGGGATGCCCAGGGTGGGATTGTTGGGCTGTCTGTGCAGGGCCAGGAGCTGCACTGGATGATCCTTGGGGTCCCTTCCAGCTCAGGACATTCCATGATTCCAGGTGAGGATGAGTATCCAACCATGTACCTGGGCAAGCTGGTTGAGGAGCAGAGAGACTTAAACCACATTTTACCCCTGCACCTTTGTCTCTCTCTCTCTCTCTTTTCAATGCCAATTCTGAAGCGTTTTTAAATCACAAGCTGTTTCCTACAAGCAGACAATTTGTGCAAAGGAAGGTGACCCCAACGGTGCCATTAACTCTGGTTTAATTCTGCAGGTATATAACAGAGTTTGTAAACCTAGGCAATGTTTCAGCTCTGCGCACTTTCAGGGTTCTGAGAGCTTTGAAAACTATTTCTGTAATTCCAGGTAAGGCGGCCCCGGTTGGTGTTTAGCTGTCGGGTACAGGCCCCTGTGAGTGATGTATTGCTTTGTCTGTAGTTGTTGTTTTATTTTGGTGTGTGTATTGTCATGGTGTTTTTTGTGTGTGACCTCCCTCATTGCAGATATGTCACAGAGTTTGTGGACCTTGGGAATGTCTCAGCATTGAGAACTTTCAGAGTTCTCCGAGCTTTGAAAACTATCTCTGTAATTCCAGGTGAGAACCATTCAGCATTAAAGGCTGGGCTTGTGTGTGTCTCCTCTCTGTATTTCCCCTCCCCTCCTGCGCTGCTCATTCCTCAGAAATGGCACTGGGATTCTTTGGATGGGATTTGCAGTCTGTGTAACAAGGCAGTTTGAAATCAAGGCTCCTGAGCCATCAAATTATGGGATGAACAGGCTCCATATTTTTCTTTCCCTTTTTATGTGCGTTTCGTACTGATCTCTGAGACTAAAGCCAGGCTTTAAAGTTTAATTCCAGAGGAAAAGGATCAGGCTCCTCCTCAGGCTGAACAGTTTCTGGCTCAGGGACTTGCCCTGTTATTGTCAGTGGTTTTGGAGTTGCTTTAAGAATAATTTTATAAAGCCACAGAGCAAAACTCAACTAAGATTAAAACCTTTTTGCCCATTTCCTGTGCCATCCCGGAGCTGGATTTGTCAGGACCACCCTTCCCAAAGCTGCTTCTGGACTTGTAACTCTGCTGGGTGTCACAGAGTGAGCAGTGGCCCTTCCTTTGGGACACCATGCAGACATTATGGACTGAGAATCCCAGAATTCCCGTCTGGTTTGGGTTGGGAGGGACCTTAAAGCTCATCTTGTTCCACCTCCTGCCATGGGCAGGAACACTTTCCACTAGACCAGTTTAATCCCAGCTCTGTCCAACTTGCCCTGGAACACTTCCTGATCCTGAATTCTTCTATAGAAAAGCTTCATGCACATAGTTCCTCAAAAGTGCCCCTAATTCTGAGGTCAAGCTCAAGGCTGAGGTTCTACAGGCACTCAGACATCTCCAGGTGCTCAACCTGTTACCCAAAATAATTCCTTGATGAGTTTTGGTCTCAGTTCCTTTGTGGTTTGTTCCCTCATGCATTCCCTGATCCTGCAGTGCTGGTTCTTTCTCAGGCTGCCAGGGACCAGCCCGTGGATTTGTAGGGCTCATCCCTTTTGTCCCATCCCAGACTGCCAACCCCATCAGCTGGACCTGCCTGTTGTGCATGATGATGATGATGGTGGTGGTGGTGATGCTCCTACATGGCACCTGCTTTCCTTGCACCCAGTGAGAACATGCTGGAGTGATGTTCCTACTGAGCCTTCCTTCATGTCTGGTGATTTTTAAGAGCAAAAGGCCTTTGGGAATTGCTGTGAGGAGTGGGTCTGAGGGGTGGTTGTCGTTCTCTCAGCCTGCTCCAGAGAGCTCTGGCTTGCTCAGAGGAGAAGCATTGATGCTAAACCAGTTTTGCCTGTGTTTTGCTTTCTTAATTCTAGCAATGTGGAGATGATGCAGCTTTCAGGAGCTGGTTGCTGGCTGTGTGACAGCATGCCTTGTGTTCCCATGGAGGGGAGCAGAACAGCTCAGTTTTGGATCATTCTCTCCATAGAATTCAAAACTTACAGAGTTTTATTTCAAATGGCCAGGGTTGGGACTGAGCCCTGCTAAGTTCAGCACAATTTTGATGTAATTTTTATTAGAGGGAAAATTTGCTGCATATTTTCAGTGAATAAAAGGGGTAATTTGCCACACACAGCCAAGGGGATCCTGTTTGGGTGTTGGGGACACTGAGCACACCTGAAATGGCAAAAACTTTGGGGTTTTGTATCCATTTTTGGGGGAGGGTTGTCCAGGTGTGTTTCTGCAGCACATATTTTGGCCCCCTCCATTTTTTGACAGCAGGAGGAGTGTAAAGCATTTGAATAATTGGCCTTTTGGGTTATTTATTAGGAAGCATAAAGTGCTCTTTATGGGTTTTACCACTATCATTTCACAGAGAAAAAGTGATTTTTAGAATACACTCAATATTAAAATATAAAGGGGCTCCTCTTCTGCTTCAGCACGTGGAATGGGAATTTTAACTCTGCTGAGCTGCTGAGAAACTCATTTTAGTGTTTTGAGTGCCATCTACACCTTCTGTCAATTACTGAAATTAAGGTGTCTTTGAGACAAGATAAAAATGGGAAATACCACCAGAATTTGACATGCCATGGACAAAGTTCTGTGCTCTCTATGGATCTGTGTGACAGGAGCAAACTGTGACACCCATGAGCTAAACCACCAAAATATTCCTTTGGTCGTTTTTTGGTGGAAAACCTGTATGAAACCCTGATGGTCTCAAGAAATCTTCCATATTGGCGCTTGAGTTCTTGTATTTTAATTGCTACGTGGGTCACACCTGCATTCCACAGGATCCAGGGAAACCTGGACCCACAGAGCACAGGGTGGTGGCTGCAGCTGGAAGTTGTTTGAGTTGTGTTTGTTGAAGTGTTCCCAGTCCTTGGACTGGGATCTCTCCTGCTGCCAGTCCTGGTTCCAAACTTCTCCTGGCACACCTGAGAGAGAGCAGCATCCAAAGCAGGAGCCCAGGTGCTGGTGCCCGTGGGTGCATGTGCAGAGCAGAGCCGTGGGATGAGCATGGCAAGAGGTGCTGGGGGTGATGCATCTGCCACAGCAGCAAAATCCTGCTCTGGGTTGGAAAATCCATGGGAAGTTTGGATGATGGGAGTAAATGACACTTCAAAATAGAATTTTTATGAGGAATGTGTCTGCAACTGTTTGTTTTGGAAGCTTTATGTTCCTGGGATGGTTCTAACCTCTGTTGGTCTACAAGGTTTTTTTAGGAGGAGGTTGGAAGGGGACTAAGGTTCTGCTCGAGGGTTTATTGCAAAATGTTCATGTGGTCTCAGCTGAAACCTTGGATCTGACTGACCCCAAGTCCAGCAGTGATTTTTTAAATTTTATTTCTCCTTTCTCCCTTCACTGCTTATTTATAAACCACAGAATCATCCTACTTCACACCAGAAAGGCTGACTAAAGGAGTCTAATTGAGTGTTGTTTCTGCATCCAAAATTCTAGCTAGCTTAGACCTGTCGCCTAAAAATTGATTCTGAGTTCTCCCCATTCACAAGTTCTGCCTCTCACCGACCAGACTGGTGTGGGAAACCAGCAAGATTCCTTTTGGAATATCTTATTTTTGATCCTGAGCCTGTTAATGATCCCAGTGGCCTCAATAAATCCCAAAGCACCAATGCTGTGGGTGAGGCCCTGCCCTGGCTGTAACCAAAGCCACCTCTGAAAGGGAAGATTCTGCTCCTGCAAGGGAGGGGAAGTGCTGAGACAGCTCAGTTGAGCAGGAGAAACTCAAGATGTGGAGAGTTAAAGGTATTTGGTCTCTGTGTGTTGTTGCAGCCAGTGAGCTCAACTCAAACGTGGCTCAACGTGCCCGCGAGGATTTTTGTGGCAGCAAATCCCAATTTGATCCTCATTTGACAAACCTTGTGTGTGGGGAGGAGTGATTCTCCGTGTTCTGCAGTCCTGCTGTGAGGCTCAGGCACTCTCAGGGACAGACATAGGGATTTTGGTTTGTTCTGACCAATCCTTGCCTCCATCCCAGTGTTGTACTGGCTGGAAATCCTGACCACACACGTTGTTCCCAGGAACCTCAACCATTCATAGCCACAACCTTTCCCAGAGTAGAGTCACTCTAAGGTACTGTATTAATCTGGATTTTCAGTGTGTTTTCCTTCTACAGGAGTGATTGCTAGTCTTGTTTCCTCCTCCACAGGCTTGAAGACCATCGTGGGTGCCCTGATCCAGTCTGTGAAGAAGCTGTCGGATGTGATGATCCTGACAGTTTTCTGTCTCAGTGTCTTTGCCCTCATTGGGCTCCAGCTGTTCATGGGCAATTTAAGGAACAAGTGTGTGATCTGGCCAATTAATGTGAACGAGACCTTCCTGGATAATGGCTCCAGGGGCTTCGACTGGGAGGAATACACCAACAATATGTGTAGGTATTTCTACACCGAGGGTCTCTAAAACCTCCTGACTTGACTCAATGCAGGGGTTGCAACGTGGCTCATGCTGTGGTGTGTCTGGTTTTCACAGTAAAAAACCCCCTGGGCAGAAGTTTTTCAGGTTTTTTTTTATTTTGGATCTGACCTTGTTGAGATGTTCCTAGTTGAATTCATCCTTTTAGAAGTGTTTGGATGTGCTCTTTTAGCTAAATAATTAGTCAAAAAATATTTTTACTGACAAATTTCTCAGCAGTGCTTTTGGGGGTCTTTTAAGTGAGGGTTTTAATAGTGTTATAGTCTGTTAAATCCTCTAACTCCATATGTGTGTGAATGTAACCTCTTCTTTTTCATCTTCAGCAAATTTTTACATCATTCCTGGTGCCCCCGACCCTTTGCTCTGTGGTAACAGCTCAGATGCAGGGTGAGTGTTGAGCTTCATTAACAATCAGTTATCCCTGATGTTACCTAAAGCTGGCACAACCTTTGGGATATTCCCTGTTGCTTCCTCTGTTGGTTCTGGTGTTACGTCACCAGGTTTCAAATTTTTTAACCTAATTATGAATCCATTGCTGATGCAATGTAAGGGACGTTTTCCCTGTCGGGAGGCAGCTCTGGCCACCAATGCCAGTGGCATTATCTCCTCTGAATCCAATCACAGAAGGGTGGATGGAGGCTCAGAAACGGGAACTTGCCATGTGCTGTTGATTTTCCACCCTGACCTTCAGCTCTGAAGACCCTTCTGGCCCAAGCTCCTGCCTTGGGCTCAGGCTTGGGGAAAAGCTGCGCCTTGCAGCGTCTCATTTCTGTAGGACAGTGGGAGCAGGGCTTTCCTGAAATCCTGTCTCCTTGTCTGCTGAGCTTAAATGACATGGAAAGAGCTGCTGTTTGTCAGGAGAGTGGGCCCTGACCTGGCTGCTGTCCCTCCCCAGCCAATGTCCAGAGGGATACACGTGCATGAAGGCAGGACGGAACCCCAACTACGGCTACACCAGCTTTGACACCTTCAGCTGGGCTTTTCTGGCTTTGTTTCGCCTTATGACTCAGGACTTTTGGGAAAACTTGTATCAATTAGTAAGTAAACACTTTGCTTTGGTGTTGTACATGAGGAGAATCTGGGGGTAAAAGAGGAAAGGGAAATGTGAGAAGCTTTGTTTTATTCCTTCTCTCCAAAAGAATGCAAGTAAAGCTTCACAGTGAGGTTTTTTGGGGGGAGGAAGGGGGACATTATTGTCAGCAGGTGTTGGGCTTTAAGTCCAGAAGGGATGGTGGGTCTAGCTGAGCTGTGAATTAATTTGGGAGGAGCCTTAGCACTGGCTGCAGGAGGCTGTGAGCATTCAGCTCTGCTCACAGAAGGGTGCTCATGCTCTTTGGAGGGCACAGAGTTTTCTCCTGACCTGAGGGTGCCTTGGGGACCTTGCTGAAGCAGCTTTTTCTTGATTTGGTTTGTTTTAAGGGAGTCTGAGCATTGGGTTTCACACTGTGCCTCTGAATTCTTTTCAGTTTGGATGCTCCCTTAAGGGAGGAAGGTGGATGTCACCTTTTGTGTTCATGGCTAAGGAGTGTGCAGGGAAAATGCTGAGCTCTGGAATATTCAGCACGGCTGGATTTTCTTAGAAACATTCGGGTCAAGAAACTTGGGATCAGCTCTTGCATCTCGTGTCAGGGAAGCCTGAAGTTGGTTTTTTTTCCCTTTTCTAATCCCTCTGCCATTCTTTTCCACTTCCAGACTTTACGAGCGGCAGGAAAAACCTACATGATCTTCTTTGTGCTGGTGATCTTTGTGGGATCCTTCTACTTGGTGAATCTGATTTTGGCTGTGGTGGCCATGGCCTACGAGGAGCAGAACCAGGCGACCCTGGAGGAGGCAGAGCAGAAGGAGGCAGAATTCAAGGCCATGTTGGAACAATTGAAAAAGCAGCAGGAAGAAGCACAGGTGAGAAAAAAAGAAATTCCTCTCTGTAGGGGTGGTGAGGCCCTGGCCCAGGTTGCCAGAGGAGCTGATTTTAGTGCCTACACAAGCAGACTATAAAAATTCTAACAAATTCTGTCTGCAGGTTTATTCCAAGGAGAGAATAAACCTCTCAGTCCTGCCCTAAAGTCTTCTACTCCGGTGCATTAAGCCAAACTCTTTTCTTCAAGCAGCAGATGGAGCGTTAATGGTGGAAAGATGTGATTTATTTTTCCTTCCCTTGCCTACACCTTCAGGCTGCTGCCATGGTCACCTCGGCAGGGACGGTGTCTGAAGATGCTGTGGAAGATGATGGTGGGGGGAGGATGTCCCGGAGCTCCTCGGAGATTTCCAAGCTCAGTTCCAAGAGTGCCAAGGAGCGTCGGAACAGGAGGAAGAAGCGGAAGGACAAGGAGCTGTCGGAAGGAGATGAGAAGTGTGACAATGAGAAGGTGTTCAAGTCAGAATCTGAGGATGGCATGAGGAGGAAAGCGTTCAGGCTGCCAGATAACAGGCTGGGGAGGAAATTTTCCATCATGAACCAGGTAGTTTTCTGTTCCTTCACTAATGTTTGTGGTTGCTTGAGGTCAGGATAATATTCTGTTTAGGTTCCTGTTGGCACCTCAAGGGTTCTGCCCACTGTCCTGAACTCTGTTGGATCAGGAGAACACTTAGGGCCCGAGCTGATGACTCTCACACACACTTCCCCTGGCAGGAATTGTTCCTGAGGAATCCAGCCAGGTAACTCCTCCACTGAAACAGCTCAAGCAGCCAGGAGTGAGCAGCTCTCACAGTGCAGCCAAGGAGAGAGGGGTGATGGTCTGTGCAGGCCTGGAGAGGGAGGGAAACAGATGGACAGAGACCATTTACAAAGACCTGGAGTGCCAGGACAAGGGACAATGGTTCCCCAGTGCAGAGGACAGGGCTAGATGGGATATTAGGAAGAAATTCCCTGCTGTGAGGATGGGGAGGTCCTGCCACAGGTTGCCCAGAGAAGCTGTTGCTGCTCCATTCCTGGAAGTGTCCATGGGCAAAAGTTGTTATGCTGCATGGATTGGTCACTCAAACCCTCCGTGTGTACGTGCAGGGAAGGTTGCTTGTGAGAGATAATGTTAATTTTTCTAGTTTACAGTGTAGAGTTAAGTCTAACAGTGTAGTTGCTATCTAAAGAGTTTATACAGGTGCCAGTTGTTTTTGATCCAGGAATAGATTGGTTTTGTTAACAAACTGATCACAACAGGATTGCTTTCACATGGGAACTGCAAAATGCTAGCTTGGCTTAGAAGAAATGACTTCTTAAAGAAGAAATTGCTTCAAAAGGCCTGATTTTGAGAGGACTTCCTCTATCATTTTTCCACCTGACTGCAGTGTGATGGCAAATGGGTCCCTGCTGGGTAATAACTGACATAGACTCCGTGTATTACAGAAGGCTGATTATTTCCTTTATTAAGAAACCCATACCTTTATAGACAGTTATGATATAGTGGACCTAATTGATCCTCCAATCAAAACACCATCACCATTGCCTAATTAAGAAACCACCCTTTAGTAAACAAATCTCCATAACACATTCCACACATTCACAAACACCAGGTGCAGCAAGTTAAGATAAGAATTGTTTCTCATTCTTTTCTCTGATCTTCTCGCAGACTTTCCCAGAATGATGCCTGGGAAAGTTGTCTGTTTCTCTCTGTGACCAGAGAGCTGCAACACTCACTCTGTCCTCCTCTTCCTCCCCCAGTCTCTCCTCAGCATCCCGGGCTCCCCTTTCCTCTCCCGCCACAACAGCAAGAGCAGCATCTTCAGCTACAAGGGGCGCTTCCGCGACCCGGGCTCGGAGAACGAGTTTGCTGACGACGAGCACAGCACGGTGGAGGAGAGCGAGGGCAGGAGGGACTCGCTCTTCATCCCCATCCGCGGCCGCCACCGGCGCAGCAGCCACACAG
>NW_005054600.1:54943-56504 GCF_000277835.1 Geospiza fortis | reverse complement strand
ATCTTCCCCACGCTGCGCCGCAGCATCAAGAGGAACAGCACCGTGGACTGCAACGGCGTCGTGTCCCTCATCGGGGGGCCGCCCTCCAGCATGCCTGGTGGCCGCATCCTGCCCGAGGTAGCTTCTGAGCCTGGGCTGGTCTGCTGAGCATGGTGTGGTCAGCATGGTGTGGTCAGACGAGCATGGTCTGGACAGCATGGTCTGCTGAGCATGGTCAGATGAGCATGGTCTGGTATGACCAGCGTGGTCTGCTCAGCGTGGTCAAACGAGCATGGTCTGACCATCATGGTCTGGTCAGACAAGCATGGTCTGCTGAGCATGGTCTGACCAGTGTGATCTGACCAGCATGGTCTGACCAGCATGGTCTGACCAATGTGGTCTGACCAGCATGCCCATCTGTTTGGTTCTAGTACAGAGAATTAATGACACTGTATGTAATCAGAAATGTTCTCTAAAATACAGTCCGTGATTTGTCTTAAGGTTGCAGAGCACTGATCCAACCCAACAGAAAAAAGGGCTTGAGTTTTGGTTGGACCACTTGCATATTGTAGGAAGGTGGGAAGGACAGAGGGATGCACAGAATATAGAAAATACAGAATATGGAAATGCAGACTAAGTGCTGCATTTCTGGGCTGAGAGTGGGTAAGAGAGAAGACTCAAGTCTGTATTAATCACCATCTGAATTTTTCAGGGTACCACTGAGATTGAAATTAGGAAGAAGCCTGGTGGGTCTCTGTTGGTCTCAATGGATCAGGTGAATGCATCCTATGGAAGGAAGGATCGGACCAACAGTGTCATGACTGGGTTGACCAACACCCTTGTTGAGGGTAGGTGTGATTTGGGGATTAGAAGGGGATCCTTGAGCCCCTTCCAGTGCCTGAAGGGGCTCCAAGAGAGCTGGAGACAGACTTTGGACAAAGGGCTGGAGGGACATGACACAGGGAATAGCTTCCCACTGGCAGAGAACAGGGATGGGTGGGATATTGGGAAGGAATTCTTCCCTGTGAGGGTGGGGTTGCCCAGAGGAATTGCCCCATTCCTGGAAGTGTCCAGGGTCAGGCTGGACAAGGCTTGGAGCAACCTGGTCTAGTGGAATTCAGCTCCTCCTGCTTTAGAGCAGTACACATTCATGCATGATTTTGCCTAAATCTGCTTATTTTGAGTCTTCATTAATAAAGAAATATTTATTAGACTTTATTTTACTTAGTTTTGGCATCCAAATTGCAGAGATGGAGGTAAAGGCAACAAAAGAGTTGTAACTTCACAATTAAGAGAATGCAGTGTGGAGATCAGAGGAATAAGGCAGTGTCAGGTCTGGGTGTTCTGTCTTCTGTCATCTCCAAGCACTATAGAGACCTTCCTTTGCTCCAGGCCGTGGGAGAGAAGGATTGGAGCTGCACTGGGAGCTGCAATGTGACAGCTGTCAGAAGACAAAGGGGCTGTTGGCTGGTGGGAATTCTGGAATGGACAGCACATGGAGATGAGATTTCCCAATATGTCATGCAGGAGCCAGCAAGAATTCATGAACAGCAGCCACATGCGGTTGATGATCTCAAATTCC